>NW_025963820.1:367500-507141 GCF_023055435.1 Haliotis rufescens
TAAACGCGCCTGCCTCATCGGGGAATGCTATCATCTCACGAGGAGCATCCTTTTAAACATAAATGATTTTCTGATACAGGATACACTTACATTCAGCTATTAGGCCCATTCAAAATAAATACTCGTTTGGCCGTCCTTTCGACACCTTATTTTTATTTTGTATCGTTTTACACCACGACGACCTTGAAAATAGACGATCTGAGGCAAAATAATTTAATCCAGTATTTTCTGGTGTAAATTAATTAATCAAATTTCAAAATGACTCCACGTCCTTTAACCTATGTTTTAGTTGATTTGTTTGTTGGTTGGTTGTTTAACGCCGCACTCAGCAATATTCCAGCTATATGATGGCGGTCTGTAAATAATCGAGTCTGGACCAGACAATCCAGTGATTGACATCATGCGCATCGATCCACGCAATTGGGACCAAAGACATGCATCAACCAAGTCAGTGGGCCTGACTACCCAATCCCGTTAGTCGCCTTTTACGGCAAGCATGGGTTGCTACCCCGGATCTTCACGGGTCCCTATGTTTTAAATTATAATAAGAAGTGTCGATTCTGGAGTGAGACTACCTCAAAACAGTAGGTTCGTCGCCATTCTCCCATGACGGCAGGAACGCTGTAAAATGGCAGTCTTTTGGGACGCGTAATTACACACGGGTACAAAGGTCAGATATCTTTGAAGAATGTAAGAAATGTTTTTCAAATTCCAGCTTAACTACTTATAATCTTGACTGGTTCAAAATACTTCGCATTCTTCAAAGTCATGACAGATTTCCCAATTAAGCAAACCTAAGGATAACATAAACTACGTAATGTTTTGTCATTGTTTTCATGTAATACTATTGTGAAATAGTGAGTGAGTGAGTGAGGTTTTACGCCGCTATTAGCAATATTCCAGCGATATCACAGCGGGGGGCACCAGAAATGGGCTTCATACATTGTACCCATGTCGGGAATCGAACCCAGGTCTTCGGCGTGACGAGCGAACGCTTTAACCACTAGGCTATCCGACCGACGCTATTGTGAAATAGGGCTTGAGGGATCAGGAAACTATGAAATCTTCTGTTTATATCTGCCCACTGTTATTAATACAATAATGAGGAACAAAATTTCTTAATTTTTGGCCTTATCGTCAACAGGAATTAAACACTGTGGTCTGAACGCCGTGGTCTTCCTTCCTTGTCATGCCAACACAATCAACATGTGTCTGTCTAAGTGAGTGAGTGAGTTAGTTATGTTAAACGCCGCTTTAAACAGTATTCCAGTTATATCACGGCGTGACAGCTTAATGTGGGAGGAAAGCCCGAAGTGATGCAGGTCTCAGACGTTCACCACTTCTGTGAAACCCACGAGCACGGATATGGTGCTGACAAACCTAGGAATATAATTGGGGCGAACCGGAATTCGAACCCACAATTATCTGGCGTGCCCAAGGGACGTTACTCTTGAAGTTGAATATCATGTCCTTGTTAAGAAGATGTAACACATGCACTTTTAAATAGTGTATGTCATTAACCCTACCTTTACAAATCTGACTGATTTAAGCAAACTTGTATTCATTTAAAAGTCAGAAAATGTACATGTCTTATTTGCTAGCCCACTCTATTATTTAAATGATAAACATTTCATTAAATGTTTTGTATATATATTTATGTTTTATGTATATACATGTTTTACGTGTTTTACAGTCTTATTGAGTCTCGTAAGCCTCATGGCTGGACGTCACTCTTAAATTACATGTTCAATTTTCTTTATATACACAGCCCTCTCTCTCTCTCTCTCTCTCTCTCTCTCTCTCTCTCTCTCTCTCTCTCTCTCTCTCTCTGTTTTACAGTCTTATTGAGTCTCGTAAGCCTCATAGCTGGACGTCACTCTTAAATTACATGTTCAATTTTCTTTATATACACAGCCCTCTCTCTCTCTCTCTCTCTCTCTCTCTCTCTCTCTCTCTCTCTCTCTCTCTGTTTTACAGTCTTATTGAGTCTCGTAAGCCTCATGGCTGGACGTCACTCTTAAATTACATGTTCAATTTTTGTATATACATAGCTCTCTCTCTCTCTCTCTCTCTCTCTCTCTCTCTCTCTCTCTCTCTTCATTTGTCAATCAGAGGTGTCAAGTCACAAAAGACACCGCTCTGTTTGAAAAAGCCGATTTGACGGCCGAATCGCCGCAGAAACTAATATTTTTGTAATAGTACTTCTTTTACAGCCTTTGTCAGTGAGCGTATTTAAATAATTATATGCAAAATGATAGGCTACAAAATGCAAAGTTGCGTTTACTACGATATTCAAAGAATGCGTCGCAATATTTTCATTCAGAAAACAGGACAGAAATCTGCAAAGAGAATGTATTTCAAGCTTTTAGGAGAACAGAGAACTTGCTATTTTTGACGCTTTTCTTTGTACGGTGACGTCATGTCTTTTGCGTCACAATGAGCGATATGACGTCATAATAGAGACACGCGGCGAAGAGGGGCCTGAAGTTAGCAGCCGGTTCGTAATTCGTCATTCGTTTTTCGACTAACGGAATACAAGCCTGGGCCCCGTTCCACAAAGCGATCGTAGCGCTAAGATGATCGTAACCCCCATTCTTTAGCATAGGCTTACGACAGACTTAGCGCTAAGGTCGCTTTGTGGAACGGGGCCCAGAACCGGATTCGTTATTCAGACTTGGTATGAGAAATATAAGAGACTGTTTTTACACTGGGTTCGTTATTCGTTATTCGTTATTCGTTTTTCGTTTTTCGAGTAACGAAATACAAGCCAGCACCGGATTCGTTTTTCAAAGGCTGTATATTAAACAATTTCACTAGTACGGTCAAATACACTGAAACTCATTTAATATTTGACAGCAGGCTACATCGTCTTACCTCGTCCAAAAGTTGTTTGGTTATTCAGCGCTTTTGAATTACGATAAACAAACCAGAACCGGGTTCCGTGCAAACAGAAGATTCTCAACTTCATTTCTAGTTTGTTTTCTGAAACTTCCTAAAAAACGTAGACAAGTTTGTTTTGTGAATAAGACAAGAGAAGCCTTTCCTGCAGAATCAGACAAAGACAAGGGTTTTAAGTATGCAAGACGATGACACGAGTATTTTAAGAATTCTACACTCATTCTCGTTAGATACCATTTTTACGAAACTAGTGGACTGTCTATGGTATCTGACCGAGCGAATAGTGTGTGGTATTTCATTTATTACCCACGTTAGTTATATATGTAAGTGTAAATACATAACAACTTTTCTTCGTTGACAGACCAAACTGAAACAGGTGTCAAAATGTGGTTGCACATGAATATTGATATATGCCCAAATATGGGCATTGTTGACATTTCTATGCATACGCATTAACAACATGCGCCTGTAAATAAGAACAGAGTTCCATTTGTTCGATCACTTTACTTGAGAAAATCAGCGTGAAATGACAATAACAAACAAGTATCAAACAGGTTGAAACACGGGCGTGTTAATAATCACATCTGGTTCCGGTTCCGACTGCGCATGTGCACTGGTACAAGGGACAGTCCACTACACAGGGCCGCTGCATAGTACAACGTTCTCTAGCTTGCGGTTGTGTTTGCAAACATAACAGCACCGACGTTCAAGATCCTTTTGGAAGAATTTCTTCAACTTATGAGAATTCAAGCGCCATGTTGTTAGTACGCAGGACACCTAAAAGAAAATTTGAAATGTCACATTAGCGGAATATCGGACCAACAGTCGGTCACTCGCACTGCCGGGGTCCCGTCTGTGCATTCAAAATGGTTCGGTTTCCTTGATCTATCAGCTGAATTTATATCATGTCCGTACTATTTTGGAAGAGGGAAATCAAAGTTTTCGCCATAGACATTCATGTTTACTGTACCACCCTGTACTGAAGACGTGAAAATCAACAAACTCAAGTCTGCTTGCATGTCAGTGACAGCCTCGAACGAAGGGCAAGGTCACCACCGGAATAAAAAAAGACAACCGTCATCTACTCACAGCGTTTTACGCTAGAGATAAGGGATGTTATTGTTCACCTTTTGGATATTGGGCCGCATAATCAGAAATCAGGCACACTTCTACGGAGTTTTCGAATGATTTGTATCGGAAATGTTCACTTTGAGTGATCTGGTCGTGCAGTCGTAAACAAACAACTCCCGAAACAGTGCCACAAAATACGCTTCGAAGAGGACACTGATGGCACAACCGGATCATCCCAAGTAAGTCTAGATATCTGTTAAGATAGTTTAAAGTGACTTAATTTCAACACGCTTATCCTTTTACATTGATCAAATTGGAAGTTGCGAAAGTGGTCGGGTGCGTCACGCTCATTGGGACCCTCGATCTATTGAACGGTAGTCATACATTGTAAATGGATATAGCTCGATTATATAATGTCTGTAGAGGCTCAATGCATAACTTATATAAGATGCTAAACGACTATCTTGTTTGGTTTAATAAAGTGTTTTTAAATATCTCTCGCTCTGATGAGATTGAGGTTTGTCAACACCATACCCGTGCTCGTGGGTTTCACCGAAGTGGTAAACCTGCATCACTTCGGGCTTTCCTCCCACATTAAGCTGACACACCGTGATATAACTGGAATACTGTTAAAAGCGGCGTTAAACCTAACTCGCTCACTCATTCACTCAAAAAGATCATCTTAATACCCATCCAGTTGGGGAGCATTCAAACAATGCTCATCAGGTATGGGGTGATCATCAAGAATGTTCTCATTCAACAGTAGCTGGAACACTGAGTATTGAGATGATTAGACAGATGGCTTGACAAAGACCAAGAATCTGATTCTGCCTGTGTGATCGAAAATGGGACATATTCATCTACTGGTTCAGCTGAACCGGCTACAGAAGCATGACTATTTTTCAGAGCGGGGTTAATAAAGTTTATTGATATAAACGTTTGAAAATCGACTTTTTTTTTGTGAGGGTTCCGCACCCGGCCCTGAAAACGTGCCAGGCGGATGGTAACTATCAACCACATCGCACTCGTCACTATCAGTCGAACTGTCACTCGTCACTATCAGTCGAACTGTCACTCGTCACTATCAGTCGAACTGTCACTCGTCACTATCAGTCGAACTGTCACTCGTCACTATCAGTCGAACTGTCACTCGAACTTGACTCACTCGAGCTAGACCAGTCTGAGATATCATGTTCAATCCTATGGTTAATTCTCCTTTTTTAGGAATCCAATAACCTTTAGGTAAGTGATCTATTGACCCCCTGCGAAGTACCCCGGTTAGTAGATCTAACCTTCGGACCCACGTGGTCGTCATCATGGCGTGTACTGGCCAGATTTAAAGACACTTGGCTGACTGCTCCACTTTCGGGAGGTTTGTCAGGATCCCCTGAACCTTTAGAAGGTTGTTTGGGGAAATTAGATTGTGTACTACTCATATTTGCCTTGTATCTCATAAAATATCTCCAGCGAGATACGTACATTGTACGTGTGATTAGCATGAGGCCATGAGGAGGAAGGGCTTGTGATAGGGAGATGTCTGTGGAAAGGAAGGAGGGAGGGAGGGAGGAGAACTGACCTTGATAACTCCTGTGTGTCAGGGCCAGGCGTGGTACCCTGTGCTGTTGGAGATGTCAGTGGAGTGTCCACTACTTCTACCAGTGTGGACCGACGTGGAATCACCACAAGGTCAAACACACCCTCTGGTAGCAAACGGGACACTGCTATTAGCGGCCTGGAGGGTTTCAGGAATCTGGTCACTTCAGGGGGAATTTCGCAAAACTCTGCCGAGCTTTTGTCACACCAGTGGAGACCAGGGACGCAAGGAGCTTAAAATTCCTCCAGGAAGATGTGGTCTTGCTGGTGTGTGGAACGGCAAATCAGTCCCTTTTCAGCCTCTTTGGAACCTATCCTAGAGTATGAATACTGAACCGTTAACACTAGCAGATCAGCTTTGTCTGCCTTTCATCCCCACATACATGGCTACCCAGTCGGTCAACATCTTGAACAAGAAACTTATGACAGCTATTTTCAATCAGAAACCTCCATGTCCTCGATACCACTAAACTTGGAATGTAGACATGGTCCTGGACCATATTGGTAATATGTCTGAAAATGGTAAATTATCAGATAAGCATCTGACAGAGAAACTGACTATATTGTTGATGCTTACATCAGCAAGTCGATCAGCTGAACTTACTTCCAGGAACATCTGACAAGGGCGACAAAGTTGTCTTTCTTTTGACAAAGCCCACAAGTGTCTCTTAGCCTGGGTCAGAACCTCATAAGTTGACCATACAAGCTTATCCTAAGAATCCTTTTTCTCACTTATCCTGTTTAATTGGCTCCATGTCCCATTGGCTTCCACCTATGTGTTCTCTGTCCATCGTGTTGTGACAGTATTATCCCTTATCCTGTTTAATTTACACCATCAGGAAATATAATATTCTACATCTCTGAGGTAGATCGATCCAGTGCCGAGTGAGCACAATTCTCGCACAACCTTCACTTTTCCGATATTAGGAAAATGTGCGTCAGAAAAAAATAACCTCAGCAGCCAATGATTACCGTAGTACGATATTACGTGCGCGTGTCCCTATGACGACGGTCTTAGACATAGACTTAGCTAAGATTTTGCTAAGACCGTTTTAAGATCCAGTCTCAGACCGAATCTTAGCTAAGCAAGATCTTCATAACTTAAGACAAAATTCGTGCTTAGCCAAATTTGAGCTTAGACCACTTTCATGACCCCGGGGCCAGATGTTTTGTGTAGTCTGGTTCAGTAAACAACATACTACTTGTGCGTTCCTTCTTTGGAAGAGTGTGTGACTTTTGTTTTGGTGTAAATATGTACTTTGTGCAACTATGTAACATGTATTAAAAAGTAATTTTTCAATGGATCTCCTTTATAGAATGAAATGCCGTCATACTGTCGAAACTTTTCATACTAATTATTGTAGATTTGTTTTAGGGGTTGGTAAATAGGTATCCAGCACAGCAATATTGGCTGAATGTGGAAGATATGGTGTGCTTGTGGATTGTCATAGTATTTACGCCGCGTTTAGCAATATTCCAGCAATATCACAGCAGGGAACACCAGAAATTGGCTTCACACATTGTACCCATGTCGGGAATCGAACCCGGGTCTTCACCGTGACGAGCGAGCGCTTTAACCACGAGGCTACCCGACCGCCCCTGAACTTATGAGAATGAATGATGACAGACATCACCGACAGTGGTATTTGTTTATGAGGTATCTGGCTGAATGTGGTAGAATTACTTGGGCAACTCATTTTAAATATTTACTCGACATTTATGCAGTTGGGTATGTTTGAATATTGGTGATGTTAATTGTTTCTAGCAGCTGTTTCGACAGCCTTTGGTGGATTGTAACAAACAATTGTACAAAGATAACAATAAAATGACTCACTCCCACAGTTATTTATTAGGATAGATACAATTCCACAGAGAAGGACCCAGAAACCATAGGCTTCATTGTTCTAATGTCGAGAGACGACCCGGAGTCACGTGTCACCATATTATCCACGCGCGTCCGGAAATGGGCACTCGTCATTGTGTTGACTCACAATTACACAGGCGGTGACCTTGCATCCTTTGTAGCTGTCAGACTTACTTAACTCGCTATATCCGGACTCAGAGGCGCTTGCAGGGAGTGCGGTCCCCTCACCTTAGTGACATGTCTATTGTATGCACAAACAACCCCTCACCTTAGTGACATGTCTATTGTATGCACAAACAACCCCTCACCTGAGTGTCATGTCTATTGTATGCACAAACAACCCCTCACCTTAGTGACATGTCTATTGTATGCACAAACAACCCCTCACCTTAGTGACATGTCTATTGTATGCACCAACAACCCCTCACCTTAATGACATGTCTAGTGTATGCACAAACAACCCCTCACCTTAGTAACATGTCTATTGTATTCACAAACAACCCCTCACCTTAGTGACATGTCTAGTCTATTGTATGCACAAACAACCCCTCACCTTAGTGACATGTCTATTGTATGCACAAACAACCCCTAACCTTAGTAACATGTCTATTGTATTCACAAACAACCCCTCACCTTAGTGACATGTCTATTGTATGCACCAACAACCCCTCACCTTAGTAACATGTCTTTTGTATGCACAAACAACCCCTCACCTTAGCGACATGTCTATTGTATGCACAAACAACACCTCACCTTAGCGACATGTCTATTGTATGTACAAACAACCCCTCACCTTAGTGACATGTCTAGTCTATTGTATGCACAAACAGCCCCTCACCTTACTGACATGTCTATTGTATGCACAAACAACCCCTCACCTTAGAAACAGGTCTATTGTGTGCACAAACAACCCCTCAGCTTAGTGACATGTCTATTGTATGCACAAACAACCCCTCACCTTAGTGACATGTCTATTGTATGCACAAACAACCCCTCACCTTAGTGACATGTCTATTGTATGTACAAACAACCCCTCACCTTAGTGACATGTCTATTGTATGCACAAACAACCCCTCACCTTAGTGACATGTCTATTGTATGCACAAACAACCCCTCACCTTAGTGACATGTCTATTGTATGCACAAACAACCCCTCACCTTAGTGACATGTCTATTGTATGTACAAACAACCCCTCACCTTAGTGACATGTCTATTGTATGCACAAACAACCCCTCACCTTAGTAACATGTCTATGGTATGTACAAACAACCCCTCACCTTAGTGACATGTCTATTGTATGCACAAACAACCCCTCACCTTAGTGACATGTCTAGTCTATTGTATGCACAAACAACCCCTCACCTTAGTAACATGTCTATTGTATGCACAAACAACCCCTCACCTTAGTAACATGTCTATTGTATTCACAAACAACCCCTCACCTTAGTGACATGTCTATTGTATGCACAAACAACCCCTCACCTTAGTGACATGTCTAGTCTATTGTATGCACAAACAACCCCTCACGTTAGTGACATGTCTATTGTATGCACAAACAACCCCTCACCTTAGAAACAGGTCTATTGTATGCACAAACAACCCCTCAGCTTAGTGACATGTCTATTGTATGCACAAACAACCCCTCACCTTAGTGACATGTCTATTGTATGCACAAACAACCCCTCACCTTAGTGACATGTCTATTGTATGCACAAACAACCCCTCACCTTAGTGACATGTCTATTGTATGTACAAACAACCCCTCACCTTAGTGACATGTCTATTGTATGCACAAACAACCCCTCACCTTAGTGACATGTCTATTGTATGCACAAACAACCCCTCACCTTAGTGACATGTCTATTGTATGCACAAACAACCCCTCACCTTAGTGACATGTCTATTGTATGTACAAACAACCCCTCACCTTAGTGACATGTCTATTGTATGCACAAACAACCCCTCACCTTAGTAACATGTCTATGGTATGTACAAACAACCCCTCACCTTAGTGACATGTCTATTGTATGCACAAACAACCCCTCACCTTAGTGACATGTCTAGTCTATTGTATGCACAAACAACCCCTCACCTTAGTAACATGTCTATTGTATGCACAAACAACCCCTCACCTTAGTAACATGTCTATTGTATTCACAAACAACCCCTCACCTTAGTGACATGTCTATTGTATGCACAAACAACCCCTCACCTTAGTGACATGTCTAGTCTATTGTATGCACAAACAACCCCTCACCTTAGTAACATGTCTATTGTATGCACAAACAACCCCTCACCTTAGTGACATGTCTATTGTATGCACAAACAACCCCTCACCTTAGCGACATGTCTATTGTATGCACAAACAACCCATCACCTTAGTGACATGTCTATTGTATGTAGAAACAACCCCTCACCTTAGTGACATGTCTAGTCTATTGTATGCACAAACAACCCCTCACCTTAGTGACATGTCTATTGTATGCACAAACAACCCCTCACCTTAGAAACAGGTCTATTGTATGCACAAACAACCCCTCAGCTTAGTGACATGTCTATTGTATGCACAAACAACCCCTCACCTTAGTGACATGTCTATTGTATGCACAAACAACCCCTCACCTTAGTGACATGCCTATTGTATGCACAAACAACCCCTCACCTTAGTGACATGTCTATTGTATGTACAAACAACCCCTCACCTTAGTGACATGTCTAGTCTATTGTATGCACAAACAACCCCTCACCTTACTGACATGTCTATTGTATGCACAAACAACCCCTCACCTTAGAAACAGGTCTATTGTATGCACAAACAACCCCTCAGCTTAGTGACATATCTATTGTATGCACAAACAACCCCTCACCTTAGTGACATGTCTATTGTATGCACAAACAACCCCTCACCTTAGTGACATGTCTGTTGTATACACCAACAACCCCTCACCTTAGTAACATGTCTATTGTATGCACAAACAACCCCTCACCTTAGTGACATGTCTATTGTATGCACAAACAACCCCTCACCTTAGCGACATGTCTATTGTATGCACAAACAACCCATCACCTTAGTGACATGTCTATTGTATGTACAAACAACCCCTCACCTTAGTGACATGTCTAGTCTATTGTATGCACAAACAACCCCTCACCTTAGTGACATGTCTATTGTATGCACAAACAACCCCTCACCTTAGAAACAGGTCTATTGTATGCACAAACAACCCCTCAGCTTAGTGACATGTCTATTGTATGCACAAACAACCCCTCACCTTAGTGACATGTCTATTGTATGCACAAACAACCCCTCACCTTAGTGACATGTCTATTGTATGCACAAACAACCCCTCACCTTAGTGACATGTCTATTGTATGTACAAACAACCCCTCACCTTAGTGACATGTCTAGTCTATTGTATGCACAAACAACCCCTCACCTTACTGACATGTCTATTGTATGCACAAACAACCCCTCACCTTAGAAACAGGTCTATTGTATGCACAAACAACCCCTCAGCTTAGTGACATATCTATTGTATGCACAAACAACCCCTCACCTTAGTGACATGTCTATTGTATGCACAAACAACCCCTCACCTTAGTGACATGTCTGTTGTATGCACCAACAACCCCTCACCTTAGTGACATGTCTATTGTATGCACAAACAACCCCTCACCTTAGTGACATGTCTATTGTATGCACAAACAACCCCTCATCTTAGTAACATGTCTATTGTATGCACAAACAACCCCTCACCTTAGTGACATGTCTATTGTATGCACAAACAACCCCTCACCTTCGTAACATGTCTATTGTATGCAGAAACAACCCCTCACCTTAGAAACATGTCTAGTGTATGCACAAACAACCCCTCACCTTCGTAACATGTCTATTGTATGCAGAAACAACCCCTCATCTTAGTGACATATCTATTGCATGCACAAACAACCCCTCACCTTAGTGACATGTCTGTTGTATGCACAAACAACCTCTAACCTCAGAGACTCGCTAACTGTGTGCACAAACACCCACTACCCCTCCACCCAAGTCTTTGGTTATGATACGCTTCGACTGTGGATCTAATGGGTAATTGAATGGAAAATACCTCGGTTATCGATTTGTTCAAATTTTCTTTACACCTAACCACCTGGATGCCAGAGGGACATATGTGTCCCTTCTCTTCAACCCTCACTTTGAAGTCGAATATAACACAACATACATCACGCACACAAAATCACTTCACAGTTATGAAATCTGTGGGAAATTCCCTGTTCTGTGATATCATCCAGTGCCATTTTAGGCAAAGCAAAATTACTGAAAATGACCGCTGACAATTAGGTACATCGTTATTGTAGCCATTTTTTACACATTAAAAAATCACCGTTCACGGCATTATTTACAGCATGTTTTGAAGTCTGAATTTCGGATATTCACTCGGGAAAATGAATTTAAAAAATAGCATATTAGTGATCACGGGTATATGTCTTTTATGAAATCACCAATGATCATTCCAAAAGGTCGCCGATAACCCTAGAATAGTTTTGTATGTTTTGGAAAAAAACGCAAACACGAACGCCGAACTGAACTTTCCGCCACATTGGATAGTGTTGACAAAATCACCTTTCAGGTATACCGGTTATGAGACGCCAATAACATCACGTATATTTCAAACTCAGCTGCGATACATACATCCTTGAATTCCTCGTACATTTTAGAAACAAATGACAAATGGTCTTTGTCACCAATACAAAGTGTCTAGATAAAATCAAGCAAAACAGATCAGGTATGAAAACGAACGCTGTACTCGGAAAACTGCACTTGTTTGAAATGTAAACAAAGCAAAATTCCCATTTTACACAGTGTAGCATTTCCTACTATTGTCTATTTGTTGCATACAGTGGCTCAGCATGTTCAGAATATGCATGAGGAGAGAATCGTAGGAAGAATTGGGGAATTAACAATAGATACGTTGCAATGATTTTATATTTTCAACAGAGATTGTCAAAGTTTCCGTCCGGAGTGACGCCATGACTGACGCAAAATCCCGCACAACGACAACGGTATTTATAGGAATTTCTGATTTTTTCTCTTGGTTTCACTGAAAAATATACCAACAAATAACAGTACACAGACTGACATAATGTTTCGGATTACTTCCATGACACATTTATGTATATACGATCCCTGAATCAACTAAACGTCCCCTAGTAAATGAATGTGAAAACCTTAAAGCCAAGCAGGCAGCCTGGATAGTATACTCCCCATGGAGCCGAGAATGCTACTGGAAGGCACAATGACCAGGATGAGATTTATCTTTATTGTGACACTTATCCTCGACCATTCAGAGCACGATGCTCCCATATGACCGCCTCCGTGGTCTAGTGGTAAGGCGTCCCCCCCGAGAGCGGAAGGTCCGGGGTTCGACCCCCGGCCGCGTCATACCAAAAGACGTTAAAAGATGGTACCCTGTCTGGCGCTAAGCATTAAGGGGCTAAAACAAGGACTGGTCGGCTCGGAGTCAGCTGCAGTGTACTGTGTCTGAGTGGGGTATTCATGTTAAACTGCGGCATGGTATCTCAGTGAGCTAGCACTATAAATCGGCATCAGTCCGGATTTACACAAGCAGCCACGCACACACATACACGTACATGCACGTCGCTATATAAGTGCAATAATCTTGGACGCGACCTTAAACCCCATTTCACCCACCATCCCTCATGTTGTGTAACACATACCACGGACCCTTTCGTTGCGTGACCTCAATAGCGTAACACGTGAGTGAGTGAGTGAGTTGGGTTTAACGCCGCTTTTAACAGTATTTCAGTTATATCGCGGCGTGTCAGCTTAATGTGGGAGGAAAGCCCGAAGTGATGCAGGTCTTAGACGTTTACCACTTCAGTGAAACCCACGAGCACGGGTATGGTGCTTACAAACCTAGAAACATAATCGGGGGGAACCGGGATTCGAACCCACAATCATAGGCTTCTGGCGTGCCCAAGGGACGCAACTCTTCACAGCGAATCGCGGCGCCTTAGACGACTGGGCTACCCGTGCCCCCTCAATAGAGTTTGTGTCGGATTCATTGACAAAGTGCTAAGAATGTCGTCCAATCAAATTGCAACAAATATTCTGTAGGGAGTTACTGACAACACATGAACAAGGTGGGCCTCTTCCAGAATGAAACTATTGCAGCGGAATGTTCAGTGAGTGCGTGAGTGAGTGAGTTGGGTTTTACGCCTCTTTTAGCTATATATCTTAATCCAACTGATGAAAATGACACCGTTTCCGCACCTTCTATATATAGTCTTGCGAATTACATATCACCCCTTTCCCCAAGCAATTGGTACATCCCAGATATGATATAGAACAGTCCATTCCCCGTGAGAGGGGCATCAGGTTGGTGTCATGTTTGCATGCCTTGGGAACGACGTCATCTCGATATTCTAGGGAGTGTCATATAATACGTGATACTTGAAATCATTTTGATATATTTAAAATCGTTTGAACTTAAAACTGATAAGAGACATTCCTTGATAGTCAGTGATGAAGGAACAACTCCCGTTATGAAAATTCAAACCATCATCTTCTGATAAACGACGAAGGTATGTGAATATTTGGAATATCGCCGAAAAGCCAGGTTACAACAATTATATAACCTGATAGTAGAAAGGGACGATTTTTTAAATATATTTCTAAAGTATGTATATCGTAACCTATTTCAACTTTGGCCCTGTCCTTGCAGCTTGAGTGAGTGAGTATAGTTTTACGCCGCTTTTAGCAATATTTCAGTAATATCACGGCGGGGACATCAGAAATGGGTTTCACACATTGTACCCATGTCGGGAATCGAACCCGGGTCTTGGGCGAACGCTTTAACCACTAGGCTACCCGACCGCCCCTCGGAATGTTCAATGTGTTATAGTAATAGAATCTGGATATAATACATTTAATAATCGAGGCGTGTATTGTTCCATTTTCAACATTCGACGGGCAAATAATTACAAGATCTTCTAAACAACCAAATATTACAATGGTATGTATTTGGCGAAGTCGCAGTCAGCAGTACTGCAGAACTCCTGCTATATGATGGCGGTCTGTAAATAATCGAATCCGGACAAGACAATCCAGACAAACAAACAAACACTCACACACACCATCGTCCGAACGTCATAGGTAAGGAGGCACTAACAAGATGCCCATATTTGGATAATTTACACGGAAATAAACGATATTTACCGAAGGCACGTGTTTATTTTGCCAAACGTTCTTGCATCTCAAGGCAAGTCAAGGCCCAAGATAACACCGCTTCCGTGTATCTCCTTGGGCGGGCTTGAATTAGATACCACTATATTAATATTAATGAGATGCGTTTTCTCGCCAGGAAGATAGAGCGGTAATGGCCGACACGGGCGCCATCTTTGTTTACAAGCGTAACATCGTTGCGCGAACAGACTTTGATCAATGCTGGAAGTCTGACGAGAAAGCAAAGACTTCGCTTGTTGGTCATTGGAGTATGCCCAGGTGATAAGATACAGACACATACATATCTGTTAATGTCATCACTGAAACAGAAATTATTTGAAAATAATATATGTTACGTAAATTGCACGAATCCTTCTCTGCTTATGTGATAAACATTTCAACATATTTGTAATTGCGAAATATTTTAGAAACAAAACATCGTTGATGGCAATTTAACTTGCTATAATATCGACCAATATGTGTGAGTTGTGTTTGAAGCCGCTTTGAAAAGTAATTACATTATATCACGACTTTGGAGTGAGAGAGTGAGTATGGTTTTACGCCGCTTTTAGCAATATTCCAGCAATATCACGGCGGGGGACACCAGAAATGGGCTTCACACATTGTACCCATGTCGGGAATCGAACCCGGGTCTTCGGCGTGACGAGCGAACGCTTTAACCACTAGGCTACCCGACCTCCCCTCACGAGTTTGGTGTTGATGGAAACCAGAAGCGATTCGAGTTTTAGATGTTTACCACTTTAGTGAAGCCAAGGACTACGGGTTTGGTGCTGACAAACCTAAAAAAACATAAACGGGGTGAACCGGGATTCGAACCCACGATCATAGATAGCTGGTATAATTTGGGTGGCAACTCTGCCCAGTGAATTGCGGCGTTATAGACGAGTCCAACCGTTGCCTATAATTATGTGTTTCTGTGTTTTCGTGATGTTTTACACAGCGATAATCACATGATCTATCCGGATTAATGGAATATGTAACGGGTATAATAGGTTCCTGACACGCCAAATGGGCGCAACTCTACTCTGGGGGTTGACAAGTTTTATAGTCTGTATTTATGTATTATAACTGTAAAACTTGATTTAGTCACGATATGGCTGAAATATTGCCGATGTGACAATGAATCGTAACTCACTCACTCACTCACTTACTCACTCACAGCACAGGTGGGTGAGGTGAAATGGGGTTTAACGTTGCGTTCGCAATAATCTTGCACTTGTATAGCGACGAGCATGCACGGGTGTATATCGAACAACGAAACTGGGATACGATGACATGCATCAACCAAGTCAGCGAGCCTGACCACCCAATCCCGTCAGTCGCCTCCTGTACGACAAGCATAGTCGCCTTTTACGGCAAGAATTGGTCGCTTAAGATCGATTCTAAACCGGATTTTCACGGATCCTGCGATGATTGAGATGACTGGGCCAGAAACATGGCTTATCCGGATTAATATGCATACGGACACGTAGGGATGAGTGAGTGAGTATTGTTTTACGCCGCTTTTAGCAATATTCCAGCAATATCACGGCGGGGGAACCAGAAATGGGCTTCACACATTGTACCCATGTGGGAAATCGAGCCCGGGTCTTCGGCGAGACGAGCGAACGCTTTATCCCCACAGCAAACATGACGTTCAGCAGAGAATGATTATTAATTTCACATACTTTGGTAGTCCAGTACGCAGAAGAGTAGCGTCCCTTAGCCGTTCTCTCTCTCTCTCTCTCCCCCCCTCTCTCTCTCTCTCTCTCTCCCCTCTCTCTCTCTCTCTCTCTCTCTCTCTCTCTCGTCGCGAGGATCAACACAGCAATTTGGGGTCAAGGTTCAGGTTTGCTGATGCCAGCTTCTCGCCAACACGCTACTTCACATGACATCATTTCAACATTAAATTCAGATTTGTCTCTGCACGGGTGTATACCGTCACTCTCAGACTGTTGTCTTTGCGCCCTCCATGTCGATGTTTAATCCATGTATGCATTTTATGTCGTACAAGGTTTGTTACAATAGCTATATAGGTGTAAATGTCTCCGTCGCGCCAAACTACATAACGTGGACATGTCAGTCGAAGGTGCGCGTTTTATTAATGGCTGTGCCAGGTTATAGGGAAACGCGGGGATGGGGGCGGGGGCACGGGGGGCCCAGTCGTCTAAGGCGCCGCGATTCGCGTCCCTTGAGCACGCCAGAAACCTATTAGTGTGGGTTCGAATCCCGTTTCGCCCCGATTAGGTTTCTAGGTTTGTCAGCACCACACCCGTGCTCGTCGGTTTCACCGAAGTGGTAAACGTCTAAGACCTGCATCACTTCGAGCTTTCCTCCCACATTAAGCTGACACCCCATGATACAACTGCAATACTGTTAAAAGCGGCGTTAAACCCAGCTCACTCACTCACCAACTCACTAACTCACTCACTCACTCACCAACTCACTAACTCACTCACTCACCAACTCACTCACTATAGGGAAACGCTTTAAACGAATGAAGTCACTCTATATAATTTTTAACTTGATTGAAATTAAAATTAATGGGATCCAATGAGTTCTGGTGTAAAAAATATGGACATAAACATGTGTGAAAATAACTCATTGTCTATTGTATATGGCAGAGGTGGTCAGATAAGGGTAGGTGATTATGCTTGTCTAACGGGATCGGGTGGTCAGGCTCGCTGACTTGATTGATGCCTGTCATCGTATCCTAATTGGGTGGATCAATGCTCATGATGTCAATCAATGGATTGTCTGGTCCAGATTCAATTATTTACAGACCGCCGTCATATAGCTGGAAAGTTGCCGAGTGCGGCGTTAAACAACAAACAAAAAACAAAGATAGGGGAAAATTCCTGTACAAATTGTAGTGTTACTGATTATGCTATCCCTTCCTTAGATACCTTAAAATATGTTACTGATTTAAAGTTGAAAATGTTGATCCTGTTTATCCCATTCCCATAGCGCTCTGAAATTTCTTTTCAAATGTTAATAACACATGTATACACTAACGCAAGTCAAATCCAATCGACAACAGACATCTGTCAATCAGACATTGAAATTGACAACACTGACTCCACGTGCAATACGAGACGATTGGATAAGAGGCACGCTGACGATTTTGTACAATCAATTTAAAACAGGGACATTTCTTGTGTGATGTCTCCAACTGATTCCTTGGTGCCCGGTGATATTTGTAATGACGATGTAAACTTTATTACACATAATATTAACAACATTTTCTTACTCACAGCGAAATCAGCATTTGCCGTGAAGCGTGTTAATCACGGTATTCACGAAATGGATCTAAGCCTTGGTTCGGGCGCCACTGTGAGATCAGTAGGGGACGGTATCACCAAGCAAAACGGAATTTTAATGAACATAAAGTTTTACAAAACAAAAAGCAAGTTTTAAACAGTAGTCGACTTTTGAAAACCTCCTCAAACTCTATAACAGTCATCGCTTCAAAATGCAAAACACTTTTTCTGACATACAAATAAATTACACAAGCGCGTTTTGGAAAATATTACGTCAGAAAGATAATGACGCAAATTTGAGACCTATCGTAACCTTTTGACTATTTCAAAAACCTAAATGCAGAAAAATGTAGATCCTATCCCTGATGATCCGACTCATCTTAATATTAATTTGGATGTCAATAATTGTAATGACATTTGAAACACTGGTGTAAGTGAACAAGAGATTGTACGCGCCATAAAACTGATTATGTTGAAAGTATTAACATTCTGTCAAAATCACGAGCGGCTTTTAGACATGGCTACTCCACAAATGATCAAATTTTTATCCTCCATGCAGTTATTGATTTACCAAACACTAGAAAAAGCTTTTGTCAATGTGTTGGTTGATAGGTTTATGAAAGAAATTATTAGCAATGTATTGATGGGAAACCTATTCGTATTATTATTAATATGTACGATGGCATTAGATCATGTGTGTGTACAAAAAGGTGTATGTTCTGAACAATTTCCTTATCTTGTTGGTGTCCGGCAAGGAGAACAGTTATCTCCAATGTTGTTTTCATTGTTTGTAAATGATCTGGAACCGTTTATATTCTTAAAACCGCCCTTGTGTATTTGTTCAATCTAAGTCACTAAATGATCTGTTAGATCTCTCCGTTTTTTGTTTGCATCACTATATGCAAATGACACAGTGACTGTTTTATTGGATTTTAATCATCGCAATGTGCAAAATATGTTTGATGTATTTTCACTGTACTGTAAGAGATGAAGGTTACATATCAATACTAGTAAAACAACAAAATATATTCTTTGGTGGTACAACAAGAGACAAGAGTAGACATTTGATTGAATTGCTCACGAATTAACGATTATAAATATCTTGGAATTCAATTTACAAACAATAACACATTTGTACACCTCTTTAAAAGCCAATTGGGAATCTGACATTTAGGACATGTACTTTGTACTACGTGAAAGTAGAAATTTAATCTATCAATAAAATGCCAACTATATTTCTTCTATTCTATGGTAAAACCAATTCTATTCCACGCTGTGAAACCTGGGGTTTTGAAAACTGTAAACAATTTGAATCTGTTCATGTTAAAACAATTTTCGTAAATTACTTCCCATATATGAAAAGTACACTTTTATTCATGTTATATGGTGAATTTGGTGGAGTATCTTTTATTAACTCTATTAAATGTCGAATTGTAGGTTTGGGGGTTAAGCTCTAATGTGGCAAAGAACAAAATGTTATCAAGAATCCTATATCAAATGTTATGTTATAAAGTGTTATAAACAATAGCTGTCATAAATTGATCAAATGTTTAGAAAGTATTTTCAATGAAACTGGGTAAAATTATTATTGGTTAAGCTTCTTAATCCTTAATCCTATCATTTCTTCTGGATTATCTGATACAGCAGATAGAATGCAGAGATTACAAATTCTTCTAAAGGTATCACATATCGGATATTTAAAACTGAACTCGTTCTTGATAGGTATTTATTATCTATCCCTTTCTCTAAGGATCAGAGTGTAAAATCTCTCTTGTTTAGAACTTCATGCCACAATTTCCCTTTGGAATTAGGTTGGTTGGTTGGTTTGTTGTTTTGCGCCGCACTCAGCAATATTCCAGCTATATGACGGCGGTCTGTAAATAATCTAGTCTGGACCAGACAATCCAGTGATTAATATCATGAGCATCAATCCACGCAACTGGGATCGATGACATGCATCAACCAAGTCAGCGAGCCTGACCACCCGATCCCGTTGGTCGCCTTTTACGACAAGCATAGTCACCTTTTACGGCAAGCATGGTTTGCTGAAGACCTATTCTACCGCGGAATCTTCACGGGTGGTTATAAAAACTCTCGTTGGTTTCACCGAAGTGGTAAACGTCTAAGACCTGCATCACTTCGGGCTTTCCTCCCACATTAAGCTGACACGCCGTGATATAACTGTAATACTGTTAAAAGCGGCGTTAAACCAAACTCACTCACTCCACCCACACCAAGCTGACACACCGTGCTATGATAAGCAGAATCAATAAGATCCATAGAAACTAGGGGGCACGGGCGGCCCAGTCGTCTAAGGCGCCGCGATTCGCTGTGCAGGGTTGCGTCCCTTGGGCACGCCAGAAACCTATGATTGTGGGTTCGAATCCCAGTTCTCCCCGATTATGTTTCTAGGTTTGCCAGCACCATACCCGTGCTCGTGGGTTTTTGCGTAGAACGATGTTTTGGATTGTCTGGTCCAAACTCGATTATTATCCCCCATCTAACAAAGTTGGCGGGGGATATAGAAACGGGCTCCGTCCGTCCGTCCGTCCGTCACGTTTCGTTTCAAGAGCATTACTCAATAACCGTTCAATATTTTTTCATGAAACTTTGCAGGTCTGTCAAGTACATGCTGAACTGGTGCCTTTTGCTAGTAAGAAATTTTAGAATGTTTTATTTTTACGTTTCCATGGCAACAAGATTGACTTAGATTCTGTGAGGGTAGGGTTCGTTTCCGGAACATAACTCATAAACCGTTCAATATGTTTTTATCAAACTTTGCAGGTCTGTCAGGTACATGCTGAACTGGTGCCCTTTACTATCTATGACAAGTTCCACCTCGGTTAAAAAAGGTTCGGGTTTGTTTAGATTTAATTATGTCATAAATTCTGCAACAGGGGCGGGGGATATAGCCACGTCAGTGGCAAACTCTTGTTTATTTTTATCATAATGCTGATTGCCACGTTAAAAAATCACAAACGACCAAACCACAAACAAAAAACATTTCCATGTATTTTAATTGTTTCTCTGCATGCGACACAAGTGTCTTTATTTTTTATTGTACACATTTTTATTGCCATATTCAAACATTAGATAAAGCTTCAGGGTTTAAAAGTTACCTGCGGTTTGACACATGCGTGTGTATGAGTGAGTGAGTTGGGTTTGAGGTCCCTGCTCTGAGCGGTGTTTCAGTCACATGTATATCCTGGCCTGTGGGGTTAATGAGGAACAAAGTGGATGGTTTACAAACATCTAAGGTACAGTTAAAACACCGGATCCTGAGGATTAGCTTGTCCTACTACACAGTAAGTTGGTTTACCTGCTATCACCAGTGATGGGACACGCTGTGCATATTTGCGGCCTCAGCAGTGCAAGAATAGGCTTGCTTTTGAAAGTAAACTTTATAAGTTTGAGGACGTCATATGCAGAGTGATATGCATGAGAATACATTAATTTGATGGACAATGTAAAATGCCTTTACATAAGCTACTTAAAATTACGCTTCTGATTAGAAACTAACAAATTGTTTCTCTGCCTAACGGCGCAATTAATACATCCTCAATTACCCATAATTTAATTGCCAAAATACTAAACTACCTGCCCAAAAAAGTATACACTTGAAAATTGGACTTGACCAAAAAACTACAAACGTTATCATAACGTTACTAGGCTGAATACAAAAGTTCCAGAACACAGCTATGATATCCGTATCAAATACATCACAATTAAATAAAAATCATGTCTTGTTTTGTTTTTTTTAAGGCCACAATCAAACATGAGGGAATGCTTTTAACTTTAATTTCACACAGTGTTCGTACGCGCACGCACGAGTATTAATGTGTCGCCATGACAAGGTGGAGTACTGCTCAGCCTTTGTTTGTCTGGTCCAGACCTGAGTATTAATGTGTTGCCATGACAAGGTGGAGTACTACTCAGCCTTTGTTTGTCTGGTCCAGACCTGAGTATTAATGTGTCGCCATGACAAGGTGGAGTACTGCTCAGCCTTTGTTTGTCTGGTCCAGACCTGAGTATTAATGTGTCGCCATGACAAGGTGGAGTACTGCTCAGCCTTTGTTTGTCTGGTCCTGACCTGAGTATTAATGTGTCGCCATGACAAGGTGGAGTACTGCTCAGCCTTTGTTTGTCTTGTCCAGACCTGAGTATTAATGTGTCGCCATGACAAGGTGGAGTACTGCTCAGCCTTTGTTTGTCTGGTCCTGACCTGAGTATTAATGTGTCGCCATGACAAGGTGGAGTACTGCTCAGCCTTTGTTTGTTTGTCTGGTCCAGACCTGAGTATTAATGTGTTGCCATGACAAGGTGGAGTGCTGCTCAGCCTTTGTTTGTCTGGTCCTGACCTGAGTATTAATGTGTCGCCATGACAAGGTGGAGTACTGCTCAGCCTTTGTTTGTCTGGTCCTGACCTGAGTATTAATGTGTCGCCATGACAAGGTGGAGTACTGCTCAGCCTTTGTTTGTCTGGTCCTGACCTGAGTATTAATGTGTCGCCATGACAAGGTGGAGTACTGCTCAGCCTTTGTTTGTCCGGTCCTGACCTGAGTATTAATGTGTCGCCATGACAAGGTGGAGTACTGCTCAGCCTTTGCTTGTTTGTTGTTTAACGCCGCACTCAGCAACATACATGACGGCGGTCTGTAAATAATCGAGTCCAGCTAAGCTTAAATTTCTGGGCCGCGTCCCAATCAAACCCTCTCATCCAAAACTTAATAAACCAAAACATCAGCCCCAAAAACCAAGCTCTAGCTCGTAAACACCCCTTACTTACCCCAATATCCCAAAGAATAACAAACTACCTAAATGAACACCAAATTAAAAATCTTAAACAAAACTGCAAACAATCAAATATCTTCACCCCTAAACTTAAAATACCCAAAATAGACACAACACTAGCTAGCCAAATAAATAAACAAACCGACCCAAACATAGCTAAAACTACCACACTAGCATACATACACGAAAATTGGCCAAATTGGTGTCACATTTACACGGACGGATCCTCAGATCCGACCTCCAAACACACAGGTTTCGGAGTCCATACCACACAACCAACTAAAACCACACAATCCTTCCGACTCCCAAACAACCAATCAATATTCACGGCAGAACTAATGGGCATGGCCTCAGCCCTCCATAATCAAGAATCCAAAAAACACAAAAAAATCCTAATACTTACCGACTCCCTAAGTGGACTGCAAGCCCTCCAAAACAAAAATACCAAAAACCGACCTAAATTAATAAATCAAATACTTAAAAGCTCCAACGACCTAACTAAGGCAGGCAAACAAATAACCTTCTTGTGGATACCCGCCCACGTAGGAATATACGGTAATGAAAACGCAGATAAAGCAGCTAAACTATCCCTCAAAATCCCAGAAATAAGCTTAAACTTACCCATCTCAAAATCAGAAATTAAAAGTGTAAACAAGCAAAAAATCAAAAAATCAATCAAACTCAAATAGCCAAATCAAAAAAGTGCTCAGCAAACCACTAACCAAACCAAAAATTCTCCATCCATCGAAAAAAATCGACAGAGTAATCACTAAACTCCAAACAGGACACACCAACCTAAATAACCACCTAAAAAAATTTAAAAAACACACTACAGGTAACTGCCCGCACTGCAAACAACCAGAAACCCCAGAACACGCACTCATCCACTGCACACACTACCTAACACATCGAACCGCATTACAAACCACCCTCAATCTAAACAAGGCTCTAACTCTAGAAGCAATACTAAACCCACAAAATAAACTAGAAAACTTCAAGGCCTTAGGCGTATTCTTAATCAAAACGGAACTAATAAAACGCATCTAAAAACACAATAACTCACCAAATCAAAATCACATAAACAAACAAACATCCACCATACCCAGCTCCCTTAGTTCTCCTCCCCAATCCCATCGGCATCTATTCCAAATCTCAAAATTCCCAAATTCTATATAAGCAACCCCTAAAACCCCCCTCTTGGGTTGCACAGACCACCTTCGCCCCTTTCGGAAACACATTAAATGGCCTGGCCGGGCCCGTGTGCGAAATACGCATCAGTCGGAAAGCGCACGTTAAATCTCCAAAGTAAGTAAGTAAGTAAGTAATAATCGAGTCTGGACCAGACAATCCAGTGATTGACATCACGAGCATCGATCCACGCATTTGTGATACGATGTTATGCATCAACCAAGTCCACGATCCCGTTAGTCGCCTCTTATGACAAGCACAGTCAGCTTTTACGACAAGCACGGGTTGTTGAAGATCTATGCTACCCCGATCTTCACGGGTAGTACTGAGTGAGGATGGAGCAGTATTCAGTAACGCTCTCCAGGTGATCACGTACCTTCACGTCATCGTAACTTTGTTGTATCCATAAAATAGATTCCTTAGGCGAGGATAAATCCAGCTTAGATAGAGGATATTAATTTTGTCTTTTTCTTGTTGTTATTTTCCTGAGTGGCTAAACCACAAAGCGACTATTGAAATATCAACTTTGCGTTTCACGAGATAAGGTGAACACGTTATTTGACAAGAAAAACGCAAATGGTCCACTTTTTGTGTCTTTTTTGCATGATTTTCATTATCTTGCCTTGAAAGCCACATCAGACTGAAAGTAGTACCAGCTTACAGTGTACTTTCATTCGAGGGGTGGTCGGGTAGCCTAGTGGTTAAAGCGTTCGTTCGTCACGCCGAAGACCCGGGTTCGATTCCCGACATGGGTACAATGTGTGAAGCCCATTTCTGGTGTCCCCCGCCGTGATATTGCTGACAAATTGCTAAAAGCGGCGTAAAACCATAGATACTCACTTACTCTTTCATTCGAATGAAATATCGATTATTTATTTCGTGATATCTATAGCAATCCATCACGAAATATGTAATAGGCCAAAATAACTTACTTTCGATATCGCGTGCATTTTATGTCCGTTTTATTCCGTGTGTTTGCCTGGTTAAACATTCTTAAAATGTGTGTGACGTTCCCCCGTGTTCTGGTCTTGCGGTTGTAGCCCAATACCTGTCTTCGAGTGTATCGAGTGATACAAGTCATAGTCTCCACCCCATACGTGTCTTCGTGTGTATCGAGTGATACAAGTCATAGTCTCCGCCCCATACCTGTCTTCGAGTGTATCGAGTGATTCACGTCTTAGTCTCCGCCCCATACCTGTCTTCGAGTGTATCGAGTGATTCACGTCTTAGTCTCCGCCCCATACCTGTCTTCGAGTGTATCGAGTGATTCACGTCTTAGTCTCCGCCCCATACCTGTCTTCGAGTGTATTGAGTGATACAAGTCATAGTCTCCGCCCCATACCTGTCTTCGAGTGTATCGAGTGATTCACGTCTTAGTCTCCGCCCCATACCTGTCTTCGAGTGTATCGAGTGATACAAGTCATAGTCTCCGCCCCATACCTGTCTTCGAGTGTATCAAGTGATACAAGTCATAGTCTCCACCCCATACCTGTCTTCGTGTGTATCGAGTGATACAAGTCATAGTCTCCACCCCATACCTATCTTCGAGTGCATCGAGTGATACAAGTCATAGTCTCCACCCCATACCTATCTTCGTGTGTATCAAGTGATACAAGTCATAGTCTCCACCCCATACCTGTCTTCGCGTGTATCGAGTGATACAAGTCATAGTCTCCACCCCATACCTATCTTCGAGTGTATCGGGTGATACAAGTCATAGTCTCCACCCCATACCTATCTTCGTGTGTATCAAGTGATACAAGTCATAGTCTCCACCCCATACCTGTCTTCGTGTGTATCGAGTGATACAAGTCATAGTCTCCACCCCATACCTGTCTTCGAGTGTATCGAGTGATACAAGTCATAGTCTCCACCCCATACCTGTCTTCGTGTGTATCGAGTGATACAAGTCATAGTCTCCACCCCATACCTGTCTTCGAGTGTATCGGGTGATACAAGTCATAGTCTCCACCCCATACCTGTCTTCGCGTATATCAAGTGAAACAAGTCATAGTCTCCACCCCATACCTATCTTCGAGTGTATCGGGTGATACAAGTCATAGTCTCCGCCCCATACCTGTCTTCGAGTGTATCAAGTGATACAAGTCATAGTCTCCGCCCCATACCTGTCTTCGAGTGTATCGAGTGATACAAGTCAAAGTCTCCGCCCCATACCTGTCTTCGAGTGTATCAAGTGATACAAGTCATAGTCTCCACCCCATACCTGTCTTCGAGTGTATCAAGTGATACAAGTCATAGTCTCCACCCCATACCAGTCTTCGTGTGTATCGAGTGATACAAGTCATAGTCTCCGCCCCATACCTGTCTTCGTGTGTATCGAGTGATACAAGTCATAGTCTCCACCCCATACCTGTCTTCGTGTGTATCGAGTGATACAAGTCATAGTCTCCGCCCCATACCTGTCTTCGAGTGTATCGGGTGATACAAGTCATAGTCCCCACCCCATACCTGTCTTCGTGTGTATCGAGTGATACAAGTCATAGTCTCCGCCCCATACCTGTCTTCGAGTGTATCGGGTGATACAAGTCATAGTCTCCGCCCCATACCTGTCTTCGTGTGTATCAAGTGATACAAGTCATAGTCTCCACCCCATACCTGTCTTCGAGTGTATCGAGTGATACAAGTCATAGTCTCCGCCCCATACCTGTCTTCGCGTATATCGAGTGATACAAGTCATAGTCTCCACCCCATACCTGTCTTCGAGTGTATCAAGTGATACAAGTCATAGTCTCCACCCCATACCTGTCTTCGTGTGTATCGAGTGATACAAGTCATAGTCTCCGCCCCATACCTGTCTTCGTGTGTATCCAGTGATACAAGTCATAGTCTCCACCCCATACCTGTCTTCGAGTGTATCGAGTGATACAAGTCATAGTCTCCGCCCCATACCTGTCTTTGTGTGTATCGAGTGATACAAGTCATAGTCTCCGCCCCATACCTGTCTTCGAGTGTATCAAGTGATACAAGTCATAGTCTCCACCCCATACCTGTCTTCGAGTGTATCGAGTGATACAAGTCATAGTCTCCGCCCCATACCTGTCTTCGAGTGTATCGAGTGATACAAGTCATAGTCTCCGCCCCATACCTGTCTTCGTGTGTATCGAGTGATACAAGTTATAGTCTCCACCCCATACCTGTCTTCGTGTGTATCGAGTGATTCACGTCATAGTCTCCGCCCCATACCTGTCTTCGAGTGTATCGAGTGATACAAGTCATAGTCTCCGCCCCATACCTGTCTTCGTGTGTATCAAGTGATACAAGTCATAGTATCCGCCCCATACCTGTCTTCGAGTGTATCAAGTGATACAAGTCATAGTCTCCGCCCCATACCTGTCTTCGTGTGTATCAAGTGATACAAGTCATAGTCTCCACCCCATACCTGTCTTCGAGTGTATCGAGTGATACAAGTCATAGTCCCCACCTCATACCTGTCTTCGAGTGTATCGAGTGATACAAGTCATAGTCTCCACCCCATACCTGTCTTCGTGTGTATCGAGTGATACAAGTCATAGTCTCCGCCCCATACCTGTCTTCGAGTGTATCGAGTGATACAAGTCATAGTCTCCGCCCCATACCTGTCTTCGTGTGTATCGAGTGATACAAGTCATAGTCTCCGCCCCATACCTGTCTTCGAGTGTATCGGGTGATACAAGTCATAGTCCCCACCCCATACCTGTCTTCGTGTGTATCGAGTGATACAAGTCATAGTCTCCACCCCATACCTGTCTTCGAGTGTATCGAGTGATACAAGTCATAGTCTCCGCCCCATACCTGTCTTCGTGTGTATCGAGTGATACAAGTCATATAGTCTCCACCCCATACTTCCTATGGGTGAGATAACCTGGCCTAGTGGATACAGCGTCTGTCTGGAGAGCGGATGTCGGTGGTTCGATCCCCCGTCGCGTCATTCGAAAAGATGGTAAAATATGGTGTGTGTTGTTACCTTGCATTAAGGGGCTAAAACAAGAACTGGTTGGCTCGGAGTCAGTATACTGTGTCTGAGTGGGGTATTCATGTTAAACTGCGGCATGGTATCTCAGTGGACTGGCACGACAAACCCGTGTTTAGTCTAGATAGTACAAACAAACAAACAAACAAACACACTAACACACACACACACACACATGCACACACACAATAACAAATACACACGAATGCATGCACACACACATTAACACACACACACGCACACACACATGCATGCACATCTCTATATAAGTGCAATAATATTGAACGCGACATTAACACCCATTACGCCTATGAATGTAATTGATAACGGTACATGTAGACCTTCAGGATGGCATCCTCTCCAGGAAGACCCCCGCCCCAGCGGACAGGGTCAACACCCCCACACGTCAACTCCACATGTGAACGACGTCCAATCCAGCATCCCCCGTCATCGTCTCACGGTACATCTAACTAACGATCATTTAAAAGTGGCGACGAGACCATGCCGGCATATTAACACATCCCACCCCACCACGGTCCCCGTCAACGGCTGCATGATGGACGGGGGAGGGTGGTATTTGAGGAAGGTGTGCCGAGTAATCAATTCTTGAAGATGGTTGTATTGGGACTGTTATTATACCTGTTAACATAACACTCTCGTTTCTCGTGACACGCCCGCCCTAAAATAGCAGAGTCCCGACTAAGTTTTTTTTTTTTTAAATTTTAGACGCTGTTGGGAGCCCACTTTAATCGGACTTGTTGCACACGTCCCATAACTCACACCTAATAGAACCCGTGAAGATCCGGGTTAGAATTAGAATCTCATCAATCCATGCTTTGTCGTAAGAGGCGGCTAACGGGATCGGGGGGTCAAGCACGCTGAATTGGTTGATGCATGTCATCGAATTCCAACTGCGTGGGTCGATGCTCATGATGTCAATCACTGGATTGTCTTGTCCAGACTCGATTATTTACAGACCTCCGTCAAATAGCTGGAATATTGCTGAGTGTGTCGTTAAACAACAAACATAACTCATAGTGTCAGTTTCTCATGGGAGCCTAGTCGCGGTTTCCATGACGTCTCGAATGGTTTTTCATCCTATTAAAATGTATGGGAGCGGTCGGGTAGCCAAGTGGTTAAAGCGTTCGCTCGTCACGCTTAAGGCCCAAGTACGATCCACAACATGGATACAATGTTTGAAACCCATTTCTGGTGTCCCCCCGCCGTGATATTGCTGAAAATATTGCTAAAAGCGGCGTAAAACCACTCACTCACTCACTCAGTAACTCGAATTGCAAGGACAGAGCCAAAATTTAAAGAGGTTACAAGATACATACTTTAGAAATATATTAAAAAATCGCCCCTTTCTACCGTCAAGTTGTGTTGTTGTAACCTGGCTTATCTGCAATATTCCAAATATTCACATACCTTCGTCGTTTAACAGAAGATGATGGTTTGAATTTTCATAACGGGAGTTGTTCCTTCATCACTGACTATCAAGGAATGTCTCTCATGAGTTTTAAGTTCAAACGATTTTAAATACATCAAGATGATTTCAAGTATCACGTATTATATGACACTCCCTAGAATATCGAGATGACGTCGTTCCCAAGGCATGCAAACATGACACCAACCTGATGCCCCTCTCACGGGGAATGGATTGCTCCATATCATATCTGGGATGTACCAATTGCTTGGGGAAAGGGGTGATATGTAATTCGCATGACTATATATAGAAGGTGCCGGGAAACGGTGTCATTTTCATCAACAGTTGGATTAAGACGAGTTGCTGCTATGAAACGTGCTATTCTTCTGTGTTGGGGTAGGTCATATACTTATGAATTATCAACCTGATTTTTTACCTAAAATATTAAATACTTTGTTTCAACAAAGAATGCAAAGCATACGATAAGTGTTCAGCTTCCTTAGAAAACGACAAAAATTGAAGGGCAAAAGGTCGAATTAAGACAATCTTCGACTCGTGAATTATATAGCCATAACGAAATTAATAATCGTCGATCATATTTACCGGGATATTGTGGACTACGGGATATTATAAACCATTCACTCACTCACTATAGCTGTTGTCATGGCAACGTTTCAGTGCTCTAGAACAACTGAATTTGATTACACGTCATAGATGTATCTCAGCGTTATCATTTGGCATATGTGAGAAACTTAAAGACAGGGGATTAAACCAAATATGTTCATGAGTCAGAAATATCAGAAATAATTTCAATGAACTATCAGCACACGACAGAAATCCTTTTCAAATTGTTTATTTTTTTCTGGTTGAAATTTTTACTTTAAAATAGTCGGTGTGAGTATACCACTCAACTATAATTAAACAAAAGTATCAGTCTTGACAGGGAATTGTCTCTCTATATAAACCCCCGCACACACATACTGAGTCGTTAGTTAAAAAATTTTTCACCAGGTTGGCAGTGCATTTTGGTATGGAGCGTATCTAGGAGTTACTGCCAGCTGCCTCATTTGCATATTTATCGGATCTTGAAAATATAGAATACTTAACGAGCTCCCGTGTAATACCAGTTTTAAGAAACGAGTGAATAGTTCTGGTATCTGACGAGCGAAAGTGAATCAGATACCACAACTATTCACGAGTTTCATAAAATTGGTTTTAAACGGGAGCGAGTTTAGTATTTTATTTATTACTTGCCATTTATAACGTTTTTAGAAGTATACTGTTGAGTATGAATAGGCTGACACCTACACGATCCACGGCATAGTCCAATTGAGTTTAACAGAATAATACTTCAAACACGTCAAAGTTTTAAACGTATGAATTTAATACCATACAACGGTCAACCTTTAGAATTCACAAAATTATCGTAGGGCTAAGACTATCGCAACTCACATACTTTAACAGACGTTGCGTTCGCCTTGTGGAACGGGGCTTGCACCTGAAAGTTTACAATAACGTCACAATACCCGATGACGTAATTTGTGGAATTTTGTTGCAAGATCCATCGGCGAAACAATGCCATGTGACGTCAGCCTACCAACAAGGTTGCTGGGGTCATCGAGTGTGCATAAGCTCCTCTCAGTGATCTATCATCTCCACACGTAATGTCGTTGAATAAGCCAAAGGATGTTGAGAGCTTTCAATATTTGTTCGTGAAACGTGTTCCGAGAGTACATAAGCACGCGTTTTGGTATTACACAATATGTAATACAGCTGTATTTTTATTAAACGGGTGATCTCTTCACGGGCAAGTAATAATCATGCTTATCACACTGGTTTGTCGCATCGATGACATATGTAAGATATGAAAATTTCTAATTCAAATTCAAATTCTACCAAGTGAAGGTTGTTGTTTAAACCCGTTGTCGAGAAATGTCCCGTTATTTCCGTTACAAACAATAGTAGTGCGGAAGGGAAAGGCACTGATTACCTATTATTACTGCACGTACCCCAGTACGCATTACGTCGTCATCTGCTAGTTCAGTACGCCTTACGACATCTACAACTCCAGTTTTGATAACGACGTAATCTATTACTCCAGGTCGCATAACGTCATCTACTAATCCAGTACGCATTACTACGTCATCAACTAGTCCAGTACGCATTACGACGTCATCTACTAGTCCAGTACGCATTACGAAGACATCCGCTACTCCAGAAGGCATTATGACGTCATCAGCTACTCCAGTAGGCATAATGACGTCATGTATTACTCCAGTACGCATTACGACGTCATCTACCAGTCCAGCATGCATTACGACTTCATCTACTAGTTCAGTTGACATTATGACGTCATCTACTAGTTCAGAACGCATTACGACATCATATACTTGTCTAATATGCATGACGACGTCATCTACCAGTCCAGCATGCATTACGACGTCATCTACTAGTCTAGTACGCATTACGGCCTCATCTACTACTCCAGAATGCATGACGACGTCATCTACTACTCCAGTACGCTTACCACGGCATCTACTACTCTAGTACGCATTACGACGTCATCCTCTACTCCAGGGCCGACTTGCACAAAACGATCTTAGCGCTAAGATGATCGTAACTCCCATACTTTACATAGCGCTATGATCGCTTTGTGCAAGTGGGCCCAGTAGGCATTATGACGTCATCAGTTACCCCAGAAGGCATAATGACGTCATATACTACTCCAGTACGCATTACGATGTAATCTGGGGCGCGTTGCAAAGCGCCAATCGCTTGTAAGCGATGTACAGCGATTCGCCTTACAACAGTGCGCTAACTTTCAGCCGCTTGCAAGCGAAACAATCGCTGACTGAGGTCGCTTCGTTCTCAAACCAAATTGGCGGCTTACTTTGACAGCGGAACAAGGAATTCTTGACTGGATCAACTAGAAAATGAGCAAAGGTAGCTAACACCCCATCATCCTCAGTCTGCTCCACATCTTCAAAGTAGTCATAAATTTCATCAGCTCGTCATCGAGCCTCTTCTATTACGTTCTTCATTACGCAGATGGTCAGGCTCGCTGACATGGTTGATGCATGTCATCGTATCCCAATTACGTGGATAGATGCTCATGATGTCAACCACTGGATTGTCTGGTCCATACTCGATTATTTACAAACCGCCGTCATATAGCTAGAAGATTGCTGAGTGCGGCGTTAAACAACAAACACACAAACGTCAAGGCAACCAAGCGGTATAGTTGTACCGCCTTTTTGGAAGAGTGCGCAAGCGCTTCGAACTGTTGCAGACCCCGGGTTGAGCGATGAATTTGCTTTCTCTAAGCGATTCGTGGCTTGCAACGCGCCCCTGCTTGTCAAGCATGCATTACGACGTCACGTAAAAGTTCAGTGGGCATTATGACGTCATCTACCAGCTCAGTACGTTTTACGACGTCATCTACTACTCCAGTATGCATTACGACGTCATCTACTACTGGAGGGCCATGGGGGGCCAGAATCTGGATGTTGTGATTCCGGAAAAAGGATGGGGTCAGTCTTTTCGTGTAAGGTCGGGCATTGTCTTGTTGGAAAGCTTAGACTGCTGTCACACCGAGTGATAGATGAAGCCTACATATATCAAGGAAATTATCAGCTTCTAAAACACCTTTGCTACTACATGTCATACACCATTTCAAAGGTCTAATCCTACTGTTTAATAATTGAAAGTAAAGTTTATCACATTATTAAAATAATGCATTTATAACTTGATTAAGTTCGTTTGTATTAAAAAAAATCTTAACGTCTGGATTAACCACCAAGAAAGCTAAATTATGGCGATTTTCGGTAATTTTAGTATTTCATTATAGAGCTATACACTAACTTTTTTCTGTTTTATTTTCATTGTTGAAGTAATGGGAAAAGATGATAAAAAGAAGTACAAGTACATGCTATCATAACATAGTTCCCGGTGACGTAAGTACATACTGGGAAACACCGCCGTTTCTGAAGCTTGGTATAAATAACATGTGCGAAAAGACGTTCGATGTTCATCATCGCCAGAAAGCTCTGAACATCAATAACATTCAGTGACCTCGTCAGGAGTACTTGCTTAGTTGTAACATGCGACTTTATTGGACGGAAATGGGGTTCTAATGACCCTTTTTGCCGTAATCTTAAAATATAAGGATCGTGATTGGTAAAAATCAAGCACATGACCTACGGCAGCTAATCAAATTACAGCAATAAATACCGTCCTCGTGTGTGATATATTTCAGGTTAAGACGTCAGTCTTTGGTTAAATCATGTTAGTTTGAACGTTTAAAGCAGAAAATCGCGACCTATGTTTAAAATATGGAACTACGTGGACATATCGTGCTAGGTTACAACCTGTGACGAAGATTTCTAATACATATAATCGCTTTCGAGGCCTAAAAATCGAGGCGAAAATGCCGAGATGTCATTTGACTTACATTTACACGATCGCACCTAAACATGGAAATAGTAACTTAGATGTAAGTTTGACAATATTTGGAAATATATTTGTTGATTTTGTTTATTACTTGATGTTATTTATTTACGATTTGCATGAAACGTCTATACACTGTTCTTTGACATGTTACATATGGACCTGTTGTCGAAGCATGTGTCTCCGATTTTCTTTTAATAACATTGCGGGAAATCGTTGATATGTTTAAATCTATTAATAGTGAGTGAGTGAGTTAATGCTTTACGTCACATCGGCAATATTTCAGCCATATCGTGACGAGAAATTATACATATTTAATACATATATTTTTGCTAAATTAACACCTGTCATCGATGGACAGTAGAATTACTAGAATATCACAGATTAATATGTAAAACTAGCATACAACTATAAAAAGATAGCACTATAAATAACGGTACAATATAAAAAAGGGCTATAGATCGCCAGCAGCTGAAGGTAGATCACCATGCTAGGGTCCATTGGGACTTACAGTACTTCAGCTTCCTGCATGGACCCCAGCCGGATTTACATCATCCCTTCAGGTGTTGGCGATTATTAACATACTTAGCAATATTAAAATAACATATATTCTACGATTAAAGACTGTGGTAAGAACAAATCTACTTTGAAAGACGTGGTCTTACATACCCTCTCCAGGGGACAATCATTTTACACTACTTTAACCCCCTTCGAGGATACAGCCACTAACAATCTCAGTTATCAAATTTATCCTGCCAATCATAAAAAGGTATATTATATACACAACATATTAATCAAAATTTATGGTACAATTCAATGTTTTTTAAAAACCAATAACTAAATGAGAACTGATATTAAAAAGATCATTAATAGATGAAACATTGAAATAAGTATCCCTTGTGATGGCAAAATCAATACAGTCAAGCAGGACATGCTTGACTGTGATTCTTTCATCACAAGGGATACAGAACGGAGGATCTTCACCTTGTAACAAATTCTCATGTGTATATCTGGAATGGCCAATACGACATCGTCGCATTATGACCTCTTCAAATCTGGACTGACAGCCCAAGTAGGTGTAACCGATATTTGGTTTAATTTCATGTAATTTATTGATACCTACTTGGGTGTCCAACTTCTTTTGCATTAGATCTCGGATGTAAGATCTAATCACGGGTTTAAAATCAGTGTACGGGATCAGAAGTGGTGTCACAGATTAAATCTATTAATTAAATATGATGAATTGAAATACTATTTTTTTATATTGTGAAAAGTGATAGATTTAATAATGAATGATAAGACAGGTAGGTTCATGAAACTATATATTATTTTGACGTGGCTTCGATGTGGCCGGTGTAGGAGGCTCAGATCACGCCCCTGGCACAGACGTCTCTAGAGTTATTTGAACCAAGGCTAAGATGACTCCTCCTAGGCCCAAACGACTACCCCGTCGTAGACTCAGATAACTCCCTAGACTCAAATGACTCCCCAGGCTCAGACGTCTCTAGAATTATTTGAGCCTAGGCTAAGATGACTCCTCCTAGGCCCAAACGACTACCCCGTCGTAGACTCAGATAACTCCCCAGGCTCAAATGACACCCCCATTTGTTTTGAAGAATACAAATGTTTTGACACTAAAAGTGCAACAGTCTGTGAATGAGTGTGTTATAATTTTAAATCAAATAATTGGATATAGAATAGGTGGAGTAGTTTGAACCTGATACTCAGGAATTGGATGTAAGACACAGGGAGTATTCTGAAAATAAATTATAGATTAAGAAAAGTATAGTGATTTAAGAGAGGCACCAGGAGTTTTTTTTCCCAATAAAGTTAAATATAAAACTATAAAAAAATAACTGGTACTGAAACATCAGACACAATATTGGGGATATTTCTTAACCTGACATTTCAGAAGAGAAATCGAGGAAGAGGGGTTGAAAACCTTCATAATACAAGATATGAGAGAGAATAATATAATACTTATCATAGTGTCACATGTTACATACACTTCATATGTACACAAACAATAAACTATAGCATCCGACCATACGAGACACTAGACAAATACAACACAATGTTCAAAGTTAAGTTAAGTTAAGAAATGTGCTGGAAAGTTCGACACCCAGATTATGTTTCTACGTGTGTCAGCGACCCGTGAAGATTCCGGCGTAGAATAGGTCTTCAGCAACCCATGCTTGTCGTAAAAGGCGACTATGCTTGTCGTTAAAGGCGACTAACGGGATCGGGTGGTCAGGCTCGCTGACTTGGTTGAAGCATGTCATCGATCCCAATTGCGTGGATCGATGTTCATGATGTCAATCACTGGATTGTCTGGTCCAGACTCGATTATTTACAGACCGCCGTCATATAGCTGGAATATTGCTGAGTGCTGCGTTAAACATCAAACCAACCAACCAACCAACGTGTGTCAGCACTCTCTCACTTTTACCAAACTGGTAAACATCACTTCGGGTTTTCCTCCCACATCTAGCTGACACGCCATGATATACCGGAATTCATTGAAGGGCTACGGTGTAATGTTTTTCTGGGCAGAATATTCGAATTTTGTATTCCAAAATATTGAATCCGCTAGAGGAGGGTGCGCATTATACTTGGGTGCGCAATAAACTCAAGTAAATACGGTAACTGAAATACTCTTCAAAGAGGGCATAAACGCTACACTCCGAATTAGGCAACAATCATTGCAAAAGGATCTCTGATGACGATGGGACAGTATTTGTGATGGGGCAGGATACGCGCACCTGACCGCGAACACCTGGTATCATCACTATTTGATAGCGATTCATAAACACACGCTCATGATACAGTCCGAATCGTAAATCGACTCCGCTTTAACTGGAGAGTTCTTATGTTTATGGAAATGTGTTTTCTCGTTTATATTTACTTAAAAATGACGCGTTTGAGGTAACCTAAAAATGTGATTTATAGTCTACATATTGTAGTTTTACATCCCGTTACACATTAGTCTATATTTAACGTCTAACCTCAAAACAAACTACAACGGTTCTGCAACACCTGTGTCGCATTCATTGCCCGGCTGTATTATAACTATTTGAGCAAACCCAAATATTTCGAATAAAGGTGAGGTAAGGTGAAATGGGGTTTAACGGCGCGTCCAAGATTATTGCACTTATATAGCGACGTGCATGTACGTGTGTGTGTGTTTGTGTGGCTGCTTGTACTAGTCCGGACGGATGCCGATTTATAGTGCTAGCACACTGAGATACCATGCCGCAGTTTAACATGAATACCCCACTCAGACACAGTATACTGACTCCGAGCCGACCAGTCCTTGTTTTAGCCCCTCAATGCCGAGCGCCAGACAGGGTAACTACAAGTACCATCTTTTAACGTCTTTTGGTATGACGCGGCCTTGAATCAAACCCCGGACCTTCCGCTCTCCGGGCGGACGCTCTACCACTAGACCACGGAGGCGGTCATTTCGAATAAAGGTACAGGTATGTATCCATCTTCCCAACCTAACTGATGACAGCGTAAAGGTGTCAGGGTGTCACAGACCGAGACAGAAATTCATTAACCTTCGCATGATAATATATCATTATGATTTTTTTCCTGGTTGAAAAAGAAGCAACCACCTACCAATGCAAACATGGCTGATAACGTATTATCCGGGCATTTTTACTGCGGAGCTACAGGACATGCGCAGTGGAATGCGTCGAACACCTCTGTTGCGACAGGAGCATGGCGAGGTCCAGGAAGGCAGGAGCTGGCAAGCGACATAGTTTGTTTATGATATCTAGGTAAATATGGGGCGGGTGCTGATAGAGATTAGCAAATAACAGTTGACTCCTCGGTCAGTAAGTGAGTTCGTTTGCATCTAGGATCTGATCCGGATATCACGAACACATCGAAACATCCAAACTCGAAGACCTTAACCATGGCGTGCCATTAACATCATAACCGACAGTTCGGCATATCGGATACTGTTTACTAATAGATAAATCAGTTTAAGGCCACAGCATATTCACGAAAGAGGCGACTAACGGGTCGGGTGGTCAGGCTCGCTGACTTGGTTGATGCATGTCATCGTATCCCAATTGCGTAGATCGATGCTCATGATGTCAATCACTGGATTGTCTGGTCCAGATTCAATCATTAAAAAAACGCCGCCCTGTAGTGGGAATATGGCTGAGTGGGGCATTAGGCAACACGCAAACAAACAAACAAACACAAACACACAAACTGGCAAATTCATAACCTGTTTACCCTACAGTAGGTTTGTCCTTTACAAAAGAGATATATACTGCTCATAGAATTCTCTGCATCAAGTGCCCGTGTGATTATAGTTAACGTGAAAATCATAATGTACGCGACCCGTGAAGATTCCGGGGTAGAATAGGTCTTCAGCAACCCATACTTGTCGTATAAGGCGACTATGCTTGTCGTAAAAGGCGACTAATGGGATCAGGTGGTCAGGCTCGCTGACTTGGTTGATACATGTCATCGATCTCAGTTGCGTGGATCGATGCTCATGATGTCAATCACTGGATTGTCTGGTCCAGACTCGATTATTTACAGACCGCCGTCATATAGCTGGAATATTGCTGAGTGCGGCGTTAAACAACAAACCAACCAACATAATGTAAGTATTGGTCTGGACAATGGAAACTATATATTTGGTAGAAGATTATGTTTGTATTGTAAAACATGTTTGTTTAAAGAAAGTGATTGAAGATGAAGACCAGTTTCTGTTCGTATAAAGCTTTGAGGATTCAGTATCACAACGTTGTAGAAGGAATTGTAATGTTATCAACATTGTGAAAACTTGTAAAAACAAACATGCTTAGGACTAGTTGCTTATATATTTTATGTTCCACTATGAAATGTTTAAGTGAGTAGGTCATGCGAAAGTAGGAAACTCGTACAGACCTGGCCTTTGCATAGAGAGCCCTCGTCCGTCACGACGGAGGCCCAGGTTTGATTCCCCTTGGTACAATGTGGCCTAGTTCTGATGTCTCCCGCCGCGATATTGCAGAAGTTTGCTAAACGCGGCGTAAAACCCACCTCACTCATATTATCCTCCCGGAATTCCGGGTTTGATTCGGCCCCCAAAATCCAATGCTGGTCGTAGGAGGCGATTTAATGGCGCGGTGACTTCGTTGATAGAGTGACGTCGTTGATAGAGTGTCGTCGTTGATAGAGTGACGTCGTTGATAGAGTGGCGTCGTTGATAGAGTGGCGTCGTTGATAGAGCGGCGTCGTTGATAGAGTGACTTCGTTGATAGAGTGACGTCGTTGATAGAGTGGCGTCGTTGATAGAGTGGCGTCGTTGATAGAGTGGCGTCGTTGACAGAGCGTCGTCGTTGATAGAGTGGCGTCGTTGATAGAGCGTCGTCGTTGATAGAGTGTCGTCGTTGATAGAGTGTCGTCGTTGACAGAGCGTCGTCGTTGATAGAGTGGCGTCGTTGATAGAGTGTCGTCGTTGATAGAGTGTCGTCGTTGATAGAGTGTCGTCGTTAATAGAGCGTCGTCGTTGATAGAGTGTCGTCGTTGATAGAGCGTCGTCGTTGACAGAGTGTCGTCGTTGATAGAGCGTCGTCGTTGATAGAGAGTTGTCGTTGATAGAGCGGCGTCGTTGATAGAGCGGCGTTGTTGATAGAGTGGCGTCGTTGATAGAGCGGCGTTGTTGATAGAGCGGCGTCGTTGATAGAGCGGCGTCGTTGATAGAGCGGCGTCGTTGATAGAGTGTCGTCGTTGCCGACCCGACCCGACGTACCCGACGGCGTGGATCGTTGTCCATAATTTTGATTTGCTGATCCAGATTCGACCATATACAGGCAGTTGGAATATTGCTGATTGCGGCTAAAAGTATGCACACACATACACACACTCACACTCTCACTCACTCATTTACGGCAGAGGGGGCACGGGTGGCCCAGACGTCTAAGGCGCCGCGAATCGCTGTGCAGAGTTGCGTCACTTGGGCACGCCAGAAACCTATGATTGTGGGTTCGAATCCCGGTTCGCCCCGATTATGTTTCTAGGTTTGTCAGCACCATACCCGTCCTCGTGGGTTTCACCGAAGTGGTAAACGTCTAAGACCTGCATCACTTCGAGCTTTCCTCCCACATTAAGCTGACACGCCGTGATACAACTGCAATACTGTTAAAAGCGGCGTTAAACCCAGCTCACTCACTCACCAACTCACTAACTCACTCACCCACCAACTCACTCACTATAGGGAAACGCTTTAAACGAATGAAGTCACTCTATATAATTAAACCCAACTCACTCACTCACATGCTCATTTACCGCAGACCTTAGTGTTTGAGATCCTCAGGAGTATATACATGTATTCCTTTGGTCATGTGTATACGTGCTGAAGTAGCCAGGATTACAGTCGTGCAAACACCGGAGATTAGTTTATGCCGTCAATGTCCCCTTCATCCATACAGGGACGCCAGCAACTGTATTGAGATAGTAAATAGTTGTGTCCACCTCACATTCCATCACACAGAGGCTTGGCACGAAAACAAATGTCGCGGGCCAAATGTCTCCCGTCGAGGTAAATTAATTCTCTGTCATGCGCAAAAAGAAAAGCGTTAAGCACGGGTGTGTTTGGCAATCTCAGCAAGATGTATTATCCTAATCTATAATCCTGGTGAAAAGTTAACAATCTATTCTGTACAGCACACATTCCCCAACTCAAATGACTCTACGTGTGATCAAGATGTCAGGAATGAAGCTATTTCTGTCTGTCAATGTGCGCGTGTTTGCAGCTGGTTTTGAAGATATGCAGCTGGTTTTGCAGGTTTGCAGCTGGTTTTGCAGGTTTGCAGCTGGTTTTGCAGATTTGCAGCTGGTTTTGAAGATATGCAGCTGGTTTTGACGAAGATTTCTCATACATATAATCGTTTTCGAGGCCTAAAAATCGAGGCGAAAATGCCGAGATGTCATTTGACTTACATTTACACGATCGCACCTAAACATGGAAATAGTAACTTAGATGTAAGTTTGACAATATTTGGAAATATATTTGTTGATTTTGTTTATTACTTGATGTAATTTATTTACGATTTGCATGAAACGTCTATACACTGTTCTTTGACATGTTACATATGGACCTGTTGTCGAAGCATGTGTCCCCGATTTTCTTTTAATAAAATTGCGGGAAATCGTTGATATGTTTAAATCTATTAATAGTGAGTGAGTGAGTTAATGCTTTACGTCACATCGGCAATATTTCAGCCATATCGTGACGAGAAATTATACATTTTTAATACATATATTTTTGCTAAATTCAAACCTGTCATCGATGGACAGTAGAATTACTAGAATATCACAGATTAATATGTAAAACTAGCATACAACTATAAAAAGATAGCACTATAAATAACGGTACAATATAAAAAAGGGCTATAGATCGCCAGCAGCTGAAGGTAGATCACCATGCTAGGGTCCATTGGGACTTACAGTACTTCAGCTTCCTGCATGGACCCCAGCCGGATTTACATCATCCCTTCAGGTGTTGGCGATTATTAACATACTTAGCAATATTAAAATAACATATATTCTACGATTAAAGACTGTGGTAAGAACAAATCTACTTTGAAAGACGTGGTCTTACATACCCTCTCCAGGGGACAATCATTTTACATTACTTTAACCCCCTTCGAGGATACATAACAGCCACTAACAATCTCAGTTATCAAATTTATCCTGCCAATCATAAAAAGGTATATTATATACACAACATATTAATCAAAATTTATGGTACAATTCAATGTTTTTTAAAAACCAATAACTAAATGAGAACTGATATTAAAAAGATCCTTAATAGATGAAACATTGAAATAAGTATCCCTTGTGATGGCAAAATCAATACAGTCAAGCAGGACATGCTTGACTGTGATTCTTTCATCACAGGGGATACAGAACGGTGATCTTCACCTTGTAACAAATACTCATGTGTATATCTGGAATGGCCAATACGACATCGTCGCATAATGACCTCTTCAAATCTGGACTGACAGCCCAAGTAGGTGTAACCGATATTTGGTTTAATTTCATGTAATTTATTGATACCTACTTGGGTGTCCAACTTCTTTTGCATTAGATCTCGGATGTAAGATCTAATCACGGGTTTAAAATCAGTGTACGGGATCAGAAGTGGTGTCACAGATTAAATCTATTAATTAAATATGATGAATTGAAATACTATTTTTTTATATTGTGAAAAGTGATAGATTTAATAATGAATGATAAGACAGGTAGGTTCATGAAACTATATATTATTTTGACGTGGCTTCGATGTGGCCGGTGTAGGAGGCTCAGATCACGCCCCTGGCACAGACGTCTCTAGAGTTATTTGAACCAAGGCTAAGATGACTCCTCCTAGGCCCAAACGACTACCCCGTCGTAGACTCAGATAATTCCCTAGACTCAAATGACTCCCCAGGCTCAGACGTCTCTAGAATTATTTGAGCCTAGGCTAAGATGACTCCTCCTAGGCCCAAACGACTACCACGTCGTAGACTCAGATAACTCCCCAGGCTCAAATGACACCCCCATTTGTTTTGAAGAATACAAATGTTTTGACACTAAAAGTGCAACAGTCTGTGAATGAGTGTGTTATAATTTTAAATCAAATAATTGGATATAGAATAGGTGGAGTAGTTTGAACCTGATATCAGGATTTGGATGTAAGACACAGGGAGTATTCTGAAAATAAATTATAGATTAAGAAAAGTATAGTGATTTAAGAGAGGCACCAGGAGTTTTTTTTCCGAATAAAGTTAAATATAAAACTATAATAAAATAACTGGTACTGAAACATCAGACACAATATTGGGGATATTTCTTAACCTGACATTTCAGAATAGAAATCGAGGAAGTGGGGTTGAAAACCTTCATAATACAAGATATGAGAGAGAGAAAAAAAATGCTGATCATAGTGTCACATGTTACATACACTTCATACTAAAACACGTACACAAACAATAAACTATAGCATCCGCCCATACGAGACACTAGACAAATACAACACAATGTTCAAAGTTAAGTTAAGTTAAGAAATGTGCTGGAAAGTTCGACACCCAGATTATGTTTCTACGTGTGTCAGCGACCCGTGAAGATTCCGGGGTAGAATAGGTCTTCAGCAACCCATGCTTGTCGTTAAAGGCGACTAACGGGATCGGGTGGTCAGGCTCGCTGACTTGGATGATGCATGTCATCGATCACAATTGCGTGGATCGATGCGCATGATGTCAATCACTGGATTGTCTGGTCCAGACTCGATTATTTACATACCGCCGTCATATAGCTGGAATATTGCCGAGTGCGGCGTTAAACATCAAACCAACCAACCAACCAACGTGTGTCAGCACTCTCTCACTTTTACCAAACTGGTAAACATCACTTCGGGTTTTCCTCCCACATCTAGCTGACACGCCATGATATACCGGAATTCATTGAAGGGCTACGGTGTAATGTTTTTCTGGGCAGAATATTCGAATTTTGTATTCCAAAATATTGAATCCGCTAGAGGAGGGTGCGCATTATACTTGGGTGCGCAATAAACTCAAGTAAATACGGTAACTGAAATACTCTTCAAAGAGGGCATAAACGCTACACTCCGAATTAGGCAACAATCAATGCAAAAGGATCTCTGATGACGATGGGACAGTATTTGTGATGGGGCAGGATACGCCCACCTGACCGCGAACACGTGGTGTCATCACTATTGGATAGTAATTCATAAACACGTGCTCGTGATATAGTCGGAATCGTAAATCGACTCCGCTTTAACTGGAGAGTTCTTATGTTTATGGAAATGTGTTTTCTCGTTTATATTTACTTAATTGTGACGCGTTTGAGGTAACCTAAAGATGTGATTTATAGTCTACATATTGTAGTTTTACATCCTGTTACACATTAGTCTATATTTGACGTCTAACCTCAAAACAAACTACAACATTTCTGCAACACCTGTGCCGCATTCATTGCCCCGCTGTATTATAACTATTTGAACAAACCCAAATATTTCGAATAAAGGTGAGGTAAGGTGAAATGGGGTTTAACGTCGCGTCCAAGAATATTCCACTTATAAAGCGACGTGCATGTACGTGTGTGTGTTTGTGTGGCTGCTTGTACTAGTCCGGAAGAATGCCGATTTATAGTGCTAGCACACTGAGATACCATGCCGCAGGTTAACATGAATACCCCACTCAGACACAGTATACTGACTCCGAGCCGACCAGTCCTTGTTTTAGCCCCTTAATGCCGAGTGCCAGACAGGGTAACAACAAGTACAATCTTTTAACGTCTTTTGGTATGACGCGGCCTGGAATCAAACCCCGGACCTTCCGCTCTCCGGGCGGACGCTCTACCACTAGACCACGGAGGTACAGGTATGTATCCATCTTCCCAACCTAACTGATGACAGAGTAAAGGTGTCAGGGTGTCACAGACCGAGACAGAAATTCATTAACCTTCGCATGATAATATATCATTATTATTTTTTTCCTGGTTGAAAAAGAAGCAACCACCTACCAATGCAAACATGGCTGATAACGTATTATCCGGGCATTTTTACTGCGGAGCTACAGGACATGCGCAGTGGAATGCGTCGAACACCTCTGTTGCGACAGGAGCATGGCGAGGTCCAGGAAGGCAGGCGCTGGCAAGCGACGTAGTTTGTTTATGATATCTAGGTAAATATGGGGCGGGTGCTGATAGAGATTAGCAAATAACAGTTGACTCCTCGGTCAGTAAGTGAGTTCGTTTGCATCTAGGATCTGATCCGGATATCACGAACACATCGAAACATCCAAACTCGAAGACCTTAACCATGGCGTGCCATTAACATCATAACCGACAGTTCGGCATATCGGATACTGTTTACTAATAGATAAATCAGTTTAAGGCCACAGCATATTCACGAAAGAGGCGACTAACGGGTCGGGTGGTCAGGCTCGCTGACTTGGTTGATGCATGTCATCGTATCCCAATTGCGTAGATCGATGCTCATGATGTCAATCACTGGATTGTCTGGTCCAGATTCAATCATTAAAAAAACGCCGCCCTGTAGTGGGAATATGGCTGAGTGGGGCATTAGGCAACACGCAAACAAACAAACAAACACAAACACACAAACTGGCAAATTCATAACCTGTTTACCCTACAGTAGGTTTGTCCTTTACAAAAGAGATATATACTGCACATAGAATTCTCTGCATCAAGTGCCCGTGTGATTATAGTTAACGTGAAAATCATAATGTACGCGACCCGTGAAGATTCCGGGGTAGAATAGCATAATGTACGCGACCCGTGAAGATTCCGGGGTAGAATAGGTCTTCAGCAACCCATACTTGTCGTATAAGGCGACTATGCTTGTCGTAAAAGGCGACTAACGGGATCGGGTGGTCAGGCTCGCTGACTTGGTTGATACATGTCATCGATCTCAGTTGCGTGGATCGATGCTCATGATGTCAATCACTGGATTGTCTGGTCCAGACTCGATTATTTACAGACCGCCGTCATATAGCTGGAATATTGCTGAGTGCGGCGTTAAACAACAAACCAACCAACATAATGTACGTATTGGTCTGGACAATGGAAACTATATATTTGGTAGAAGATTATGTTTGTATTGTAAAACATGTTTGTTTAAAGAAAGTGATTGAAGATGAAGACCAGTTTCTGTTCGTATAAAGCTTTGAAGATTCAGTATCGCAATGTTGTAGAAGGAATTGTAATGTTATCAACATTGTGAAAACTTGTAAAAACAAACATGCTTAGGACTAGTTGCTTATAAATTTAATGATTCACTATGAAATGTTTAAGTGAGTAGGTCATGCGAAAGTACGAAGCTCGTACAGACCTGGCCTTTGCACATTGAGCCTTCGTCCATCACGCCGAAGGCCCGGGTTTGTTTCCCCTGGGTACAATGTGGCCTAGTTCTGATGTCCCCGCCGCGATATTGCAGAAGTTTGCTAAACGCGGCGTAAAACCCACCTCACTCATAATATCGCCCTCGGAATTCCGGGTTTGAATCGGCCCCCAAAATCCAATGCTGGTCGTAGGAGGCGATTTAATGGCGCGGTGACTTCGTTGATAGAGAGTCGTCGTTGATGGAGTGTCGTCGTTGATAGAGCGTCGTCGTTGATAGAGAGTCGTCGTTGATGGAGTGTCGTCGTTGATAGAGCGTCGTTGTTGATAGAGAGTCGTCGTTGATGGAGTGTCGTCGTTGATAGAGCGTCGTCGTTGACAGAGCGTCGTCGTTGATGGAGTGTCGTCGTTGATAGAGTGGCGTCGTTGATGGAGTGTCGTCGTTGATAGAGCGTCGTCGTTGATAGAGGGTCGTCGTTGACAGAGCGTCGTCGTTGATAGAGTGGCGTCGTTGATAGAGTGTCGTCGTTGATAGAGTGGCGTCGTTGATAGAGCGTCGTCGTTGATAGAGTGTCGTCGTTGATAGAGTGTCGTCGTTGACAGAGCGTCGTCGTTGATAGAGTGGCGTCGTTGATAGAGTGTCGTCGTTGATAGAGTGTCGTCGTTGACAGAGTGGCGTCGTTGATAGAGTGGCGTCGTTTATGCCGTCAATGTCCCCTTCATCCATACAGGGACGCCAGCAACTGTATTTAGATAGCAAATAGTTGTGTCCACCTCGCATTCCATCACACAGAGGCTTGGCACGAACACAAATGTCGCGGGCCAAATGTCTCCCGTCGAGGTAAATTAATTCTCTGTCATGCGCAAAAAGAAAAGCGTTAAGCACGGGTGTGTTTGGCAATCTCAGCAAGATGTATTATTCTAATCTGTCATCCTGGTGAAAAGTTAACAGTCTATCCTGTACAGCACACATTCCCCAACTCAAATGACTCTACGTGTGATGAAGATGTCAGGAATGTAGGTATTTCTGTCTGTCAATGTGCGCGTGTTGGGAAATGATGTTTGCAGGTTTGCAGCTGGTTTTGAAGATATGCAGCTGGTTTTGCGGGTTTGCAGCTGGTTTTGCAGGTTTGCAGCTGCTTTTGCAGATTTGCAGCTGCTTTTGCAGATTTGCAGCTGCTTTTGCAGATTTGCAGCTGCTTTTGCAGGTTTGCAGCTGCTTTTGCATATGTGGGTGAGTGGGTATTGTTTTACGCCGCTTTTAGCAATATTCCAGCAATATCACGGCGGGGGACAACAGAAATGCACCCCTTCATGTTACAACTCTCCGTCTGCTCTCTGTGGTGTTTGCTTTCTCTTTACTAATGACATGCGTCAAACCTTGCGTCAAACCTTGGGTCAAACCTTGGTGACTAATGGGATCGGGTGGTCAGGCTCGCTGACTTGGTTAATGCATGTCATCGTATCCCAGTTGCTTGGATCGAAGCTCATGGTGTCAAGCAATATTCAAGCTATATGACGGAAGTCTGTAAATAATCGAGTTTGGACCAGACAATCCAGTGATAGCGATTTGAGTAGGTCGTTCTCGAATGTGTTGTGATTGGAGGTCATTCGAGTGAGTGAGTGAGTATGGTTTTACGCTGCTTTTAGCAAAATCCAGTAATATCACGACGGGGGACACCAGAAATTGGCTCCACACATTGTGACTATGTGGGAATTCGAACCAGGGCATTCGTCACGAAAAGCGAACACTTGAACCACGAGTTTCTATTATGATTAACTATTTGTTTATCACAATTAATGAGCACAAGAAACTGTATTATAACCAATTGCCTTGTATAATATTTAGGTAGTATATCAGTAAGCAATACCTGTTTGTAATAAACGTATGATTTATATATCATAGATCGACAGGTACATGTATTATAAAGGACTTAACATCAAATATACTCACGGGTGTATTGTAATTTCAGCCTCAGAAAACCTTTCAAATTTTTTATGGTAGACATCTAGACGACATTTCAGTGAACAAAATTATGCCCGATGCAATTGCCTATTTTGGCTTGTACCATATGTTCCCGTGTTTTTGTCAGGTGAACAATTGACTTGCCTTGCATGTGTTTGTGACGAGTGCCACAGGTTGTGAAGGATACACTCACCTTTTCAGTAACTCAATCACTTTTTGACAGCTATTCATAAACACAAGCTCGTGGTACTGTCGGCATCGTTCAATCCTCTACGCTTTTAGCAGAGATTTCTTGAGGCTGTGGAACGGATGGTCTCCCTTTTGTTCACATATAGCGTTTTCAAACAAAATTTGATATTCTGGGAATTCAGAATATGTTTATTCATTCAATTGTACATTGAGTGAAATTTCTTTACGGGCTGAGGGTGTTTCCATCAGGTAAGGCATTTCTCCAGCCAGCATGTAACATGGCACTCAGCTCAACTCTGATGGTAGCATAGGTGGCATTCAGCGCCTGGTTGTAGTTTTCCTCTGGGTCTACTTCATGATTGTACAGTTCCGCGGCCACCAGTTGGTCCCAGTGGATTGTGACCTTCTTCTTACTGGCACTGAACTTGACCCATTCTGTGTAGCGATATGTGTTGGTTTTCATGGTATAACCCATAAGAGCCTTGCCTCTGCGGTACTGGGAGAAGGCGGCTGTCTTCAGTGTCGTATTTGGATTCTTCACCAAAGGCATCAAACTGACCCCCTCTGTACACAGGGTAACATTTTGTGAACTTTCAGGACACATCTCGACTTTAGGAAGCTCTGCTGCTTCAACAAGTGTTGGAAATAGATCCACAAATTCTGTGAGCTGTTCTGTGACTACTCCTTGGTCTGTGAGCCCTGGGATGTGGATCATCATAGGAGCATGGGTTGCATCCTCGAAGTTTGTTTGTTTTTCCCATTCGCTGTGTTCCCCAAGCTGCCACCCATGGTCTCCCCAGAAAGAAATGATAGTGTTATCAGCCAGGCCAAGATTGTTAAGCTCGGCTATAACTCGCCCAAGTTCGTAGTCTGTGTAACTCATACAGCTATAATATGCCCTTCTTAACTCCAGGGTAACGTTGAGGGGGAAGGTGAAATTGATGTCTCCAACGCCCTTTAATCCAAGAGGCTTTATATTCTTGAACTCACCCATGTTGGTAAAGTTGTGCCAAGCAACTGGGGGCATACCCACTGGTGCAAAATAATTGGGAGGGGGTCTTAGACTCTCAAGAGGGTAATAGTCCATGAAGCGAGCTGGGAAGTTCCAAGGAAGATGAGGCTTGTGAAGTCCGACAGCCACAAAGAAAGGTTGCTCACCTGACTTAGCTTTAGGGGCCACGTCTTGAAGAACCTGTATTGCATGGTCAGCAAGCAGGGTGTCTCGCAGGGGTTGTTTTGCTTCTCGGTCCTCAGATACAGCCTCCCAAATGAGATCATCCTTAGCATACTTATCAGATGCATGAAAATATGGATCTGTCCACGACACGGGGTCGTCATTGCCCGACGATTTCCCAGGGTCGAACACCTTCCCCATCCCTATTGTTCTGTACCCGTTCTGTTTGAAGTACTGGGGCAGAGTGGTAAAGTTGCCTCCACATTTCCTGAAGTAGGGACCGATGTTCCAGACGTGACTTGTGTCGGGTCTCCTGCTGGTGAGAAGGGCTGTTCTGCTTGGATTGCAAAGTGCTTGGGAAACATAGGCTCTCTTGAGGAGAAGACTCGTTTTGGCTAATGCGTCTAGAGAAGGAGTCTGCATCACTGGATAGACGGGCGAGGGGAAGTCGGGGCCAAGGTATGATCCCAGGTTGGGACGCATGTCATCAGAAACGAGAAACAGAACATTTTTCTTGGCAGACACCACAGACATCAGAAGGAGAAGGGCAAGGCACTGCATTGTGTGTATGGAAGTCATAATGTGCATTCACAAGTCTTGCATGATTTGTTTTATACTGAGAGGAATTGGAACAGTTGGGAATGGCTAAATTCCACATGTTATCTCAGTCACGTTGTACGTATGCATAGCTGTGTGACGTAGGAAGCCCAAATAACTCTGCACGAGGTTATCAACAGTAGATATGCATGTAGGGAATTTGGACGGAATGTTCAGATTCAGCAAATTACAACACATGGACATTCACAGGCCTGGCTACGTAGTGTTGTGTGATAGATTCAGAACCTTGGTATTCTTGAGAAACAACAAAAGATTAGATTGTGTTCTCATGCGTGAAGCAATATGTGCATATATGGCGCCAAAAAGATCTCTTGTTTTATTTTGCTGAAAGTGATTAACAATGTCAGGAAAATCTTAATTTTGTTTAATTCAAATATCGTGGCTGCATTTGAATACAGATAAATGGAGTGTTTAACAACCAAAATCCGGAGGCTTTAGTATTTATGATACTCTGAAATGATCATAAAAGAATAATAACATCTGGCACCTTCAGTTTCATGTGAAATCTCCGTATTATAAATAATATCACAAATTTGTAAACTCATAATGGTAGTGAGAGTCTTCATATGTATTTAGAAGCTGGACAGTTGACAAGGAGTGTGATGGACAACAGTTTCTGTAGTATACATACACAACGTCTCACGGCTACATCTTGACCCTTAATAAAGCATTTAGGCCGCCTCCGTGGTCTAGTGGTAGAGTGTCAGCCCGGAGGGCGGAAGGTCCGGGGTTCGATCCGCGGCCGCGTCATACCAAAAGACGTTAAAAGATGGTACTTGTTGTTACCCTGTCTGGCGCTCGGTATTAAGGGGTTAAAACAAGGACTGGTCGGCTCGGAGTCAGTATACTGTGTCTGAGTGGGGTATTCATGTTAAACTGCGGCATGGTATATCAGTGAGCTAGCACTATAAATCGGCATCAGTCCGGACTAGTACAAGCAGCCACACAAACACACACACGTACATGCACGTCGCTATATAAGTGCAATAATCTTGGACGCGACGTTAAACCCCATTTCAGATATTCTGAAATGATAAGAATTTGCATAAGACACCGTCAGTTTCAAGAAATCCCCAGATTAAAATTTTAGAACAATGAAAATGGTACTGAGAGTCTTTATAGGCATTTAATAGAATTTAGATAGGATTATTTTGGATAGCACTCACTCACTCATTGTAATGGTAAGGTTCCTGATGCTATGTTAAGTAAAACTCACTCACTCACTCACTCACTCACTGTAATGGTCAGGTTCCTGATGTTATGTTAAGTAAAACTCACTCACTCACTCACTCACTCACTGTAATGGTCAGGTTCTTGATGTTATGTTGAGTAAAACTCACTCACTCACTCACTCACTGTAATGGTAAGGTTCCTGATAGTATGTTAAGTAAAACTCACTCACTCACTCACTGTAATGGTCAGGTTCCTGATGCTATGTTAAGTAAAACTCACTCACTCACTCACTCACTCACTGTAATGGTAAGGTTCCTGATGCTATGTTAAGTAAAACTCACTCACTCACTCACTGTAATGGTAAGGTTCCTGATAGTATGTTAAGTAAAACTCACTCACTCACTCACTCACTCACTGTAATGGTAAGGTTCCTGATAGTATGTTAAGTAAAACTCACTCACTCACTCACTGTAATGGTAAGGTTCCTGATGCTATGTTAAGTAAAACTCACTCACTCACTCACTCACTCACTGTACTGGTAAGGTTCCTGATGCTCTGTTAAGTAAAACTCACTCACTCACTCACTCACTCACTGTAATGGTCAGGTTCTTGATGCTATGTTAAGTAAAACTCACTCACTCACTCACTCACTGTAATGGTAAGGTTCCTGATGTTATGTTAAGTAAAACTCACTCACTCACTCACTCACTGTAATGATAAGGTTCCTGATGCTATGTTAAGTAAAACTCACTCACTCACTCACTCACTCACTCACTGTAATGGTCAGGTTCTTGATGCTATGTTAAGTAAAACTCACTCACTCACTGTAATGGTAAGGTTCCTGATGCTATGTTAAGTAAAACTCACTCACTCACTCACTCACTGTAATGGTCAGGTTCTTGATGCTATGTTAAGTAAAACTCACTCACTCACTCACTCACTGTAATGGTAAGGTTCCTGATGTTATGTTAAGTAAAACTCACTCACTCACTCACTCACTGTAATGATAAGGTTCCTGATGCTATGTTAAGTAAAACTCACTCACTCACTCACTCACTCACTCACTGTAATGGTCAGGTTCTTGATGCTATGTTAAGTAAAACTCACTCACTCACTGTAATGGTAAGGTTCCTGATGCTATGTTAAGTAAAACTCACTCACTCACTCACTCACTGTAATGGTCAGGTTCTTGATGTTATGTTAAGTAAAACTCACTCACTCACTCACTCACTCACTCACTCACTCACTCACATTCCTGCTATAACACAGAGATATGCCAACATGTGTCTCTTCGCCGTGTCTGCTGCATGTCGTTATCACAAAGCCACAATCCAAAAGCACCAGCACGTCTGACCAGACGCTTTTCAGATCAAGGCCGCAGCCCACATAGCTTTACTTTAGATAAACCGTTACAGTTACAAACGACAATCAGAGGCTGAAAGCCTTGAATTAGGGCTAATCAACACTACAGATAAACTTTCTTCAGACAGTTAAACTAAAGTTGTTTGAGAGGCCTTTCTTAGATGGAGAGGGCGGTCGGGTAGCCTCGTGGTTTAAGCATTCGCTCGTCACGCTGAAGACCCGGGTTCAATTCCCGATATGGGTACAATGTGTGAAGCCCATTTCTGGTGTCCCCCGCCGTCATATTGCTGGAATATTGCTAAAAGCGGAGTAAAACTCACTCACTTAGATGGAGAAAGAATGTACACGTGAATACCAAGCATAGTCAAAATCTACCCAAAAGCGCATCAGATCGAGCAGAAGGTATCGCTCGCGACAAGGTGACAGTAATTTCAATAGCCCAAGTAACTCGCGAGATCGTCCAGTGATCACATCCCAACTTGATGGTTTCAGCCAGTGCGCTGTTCGCCCATTTGTACACAATTCTATGTAGTGCGAAAAGAAGTGACAACTCTTGACAATATCAGAGATTAAAACTGATTTGATTTATGAGTGAGTGAGTGAGTGAGTGGGTGAGTGAGTATGAATTTACGCCGCGTTTAGCAACATTCCAGCAATAACACGGCGGGGACATCAGAAATGGGTTTCACACATTGTACCCATGTCGGAATCGGCGTGCCGAGCGATCGCTTTAACTACAAGGCTACCCGACCGCCCCATTCTTGACTCATGAGGGTTCTAAAGAAAGATTACGGTTATATCTGAATAAATAGGGAATTTAGATGGTGTAAAACACAGTACTATTATGTGCTATTGAACTCGCCGCTAGAACTCGTTGTCAGCCCAGAAAGGATAAGCACATCGCCATTGTACTACTTGTCGCGGACCACCCGCTCCCCCTTTCTTTCTGTATGCCTGGAACGGCGTTACAAAGAATGAAGAATGTGTTACTCATACAAAGTGACATGTATTCAGGTATATAGGTAAATACCTATCAAAGACTTGATGAATATCGATATTTCCCTCAGTGAGACCGCCTCAATGGTCTAGTGGTAGAGCGTCCGCCCGGAGAGCGGAAAGTCCTGGCTTCGATCCCAGGCCGCGTCATACCAAAAGACGTTAAAAGATGGTACTTGTTGTTACCCTGTCTGGCGCTCGGCATTAAGGGGCTAAAACAAGGACTTGTTGACTCGGAGTCAGTATACTGTGTCTGAGTGGGGTATTCATGTTAAACTGCGGCATGGTATCTCAATGAGCTAGCACTATAAATCGGCATCAGTCCGGTCTAGTACAAGCAGCCACACACGCAGACACACACACACGTACATGCACGTCGCTATATAAGTGCAATAATCTTGGACGCGACGTTAAACCCCATTTCACCTCACCACTTTGCCTCAGTGATATTGCATCGTGATAGCATAGATGCCGATGAATGGTATCGTATGCTTATTTTCTGTATGGCAATACGAATACAAATTTCAAAGATTGTGTTTGTTCCTGTTTGATCTGATGTACATGTTTCATCTTACATATTTACCTTTGCAGCCTTTTTCGGCATTGCAAGAGTACAAGGTAAGTCTTGATCAGTTTCTTTAAAGCTTAAAGAATAAAAAGAGAGGTTTTCAAATATATTGTTTATAAGACTGTATTGACGCGAATGTGATAGATATGCGTATGTAAAACAAAACATATTCCCTGTGATGTCATTTTAAGTAAAGACAAATGTCAAATTTCTACGTGACAAAATGGCTCCGATGTCTATGTGCCACGTTGACGGGCAAAGTGCGGTTTACAGTCTCGTTTTGAATGACTGTAGTATGTAGTATTTACACCGTTACTGATCACACGATCTCGTTTTGAATGACTGTAGTATATAGTATTTACACCATTACTGATCACACTATCGTGTTTTGAATGACTGTAGTATATAATATTTCATCATTACTGATCACAGGATCTTGTTTTGAATGACTGTAGTATATAATATTTCATCATTACTGATCACACGATCTTGTTTTGAATGACTGTAGTATATAATATTTCATCATTACTGATCACACGATCTTGTTTTGAATGACTGTAGTATATAATATTTCATCATTACTGTTCACCCGTTTGTTTATCCGATAAGGTTTCAATTCGGTTTCGGTCCGGATTAAGGGAGATGCACCATATCTGTGAAATATTGAGACATCAGGTCAGACGCTAACTCTCTGTCATCTGAAAGATTCCGTAGCTTCGGTCCTGCCCAACACTGAACCACATCGAGCACGTGGTGTCTACTTCGTTTGTAATATGCCTGTTCACCAAGCAGTGAAGGGGTACCCGGTAGGATGGGATGGTAATGTGACTCGTTTAGCGCAAAACACTGCAGCTTGAGTTGTATACTACCCAGGGAGCAGATAATGGAACATGAATGCATGCTGACCCATTGCATTAGGTAATAGTGGTAATAATGTTCCCGCATATGGATTTGGCGCTCGAATTTACAATATATATTATTATTATATTTAACTCCAGGTGCGACAACAGCTGCCACTACAGGGGCGGCAACAGCAACAAGTAAGTGAGGAACGTCATGGGCACTGGAACACTTTAACACTGATCTCGTTCTTATTGCGATATCTGAGACATTTAACTGCCTCTCTTTTCTTTGAACAATTAATGTGCACCTGATGAAAACAGATATCGTAGGTTGCATAAAACTTCTATTGTTTTTTTACATTAATCTGACCAAATGGAGAATTATTATATATTTAGGACACGTTTCTATTGTACATATCTAAAAAACGTTAATCTCTAAGTCATTGATTTTAACCTGCGAAATGATAGATAAATGATTAAAACTACTATCCCTATCACCGCAAATATTTTGTTTTGATAATAATTTTTGTATAATACTTAATTGAAACGTGAATCTCTCAGTTGTCTCTTTATGGGTGTTCGTCACGATATGGCTGAGATACTGCCGATGTGACGTTAAATTTTAACTCACTCACTCTTTATGGGTGCGAAACGGTCGATAAAGCCCACTCTTCATCCCAGGTGTTTGTGACGACTCGCTGACGGAGACGCTCCCAGACGCGGCGTTCTCCGCCTCCAGCGACTACACCAGCAAGGATCCTGTTCACAACTACGCCCCCTACAGGGGAAAACTAAACGTCAAGGTTGACCCTGATCCCAAAGCTTACAAGGTCGGCTCTTGGGTCTCCCTCGATTTGGATACAAAACAATGGCTGCAGGTAACCCCGGGATCGTAGCTACAATCATAGAGACTTAAAGGGGCACTGATCTAACCCATTTCCCCGGACTGGTTGTTGCCTTTGTTATTGTTTTTCCCCCCCGTGAGTACCCGGATGATACGCAACGCAACTGAGCGTGACCAGAGACTGGGCTACCGTCTGCAAGGACAGCTAAATAAACTTGGAGGCTGGAGGCAATATTTGTTTTACGCATTTTTGCATAAACACTGATTGGTTAACTGTGATCTATAAAGATTTCGACAAAGGGCGCATCTTAATTAATTTCTCCAGCCTAAACAAACAGACAAAAGGAACGACGGAGCTCATCGGATGTCGTCATTTGGAAATACCCCAGATGGTTATAGTTTAATACTAAAAAAAGTATCCATGCAGTGAAAGCATTTTCGGATTTCCGATTGCGTCGATAATACGATTACTACTCCCTTGTTGTCATCCACGTTTTCTCGTATAACCCTACACTTGTGTATTTGTCGTCATTCACTTGATGCTCAGTTAAGGAATTTATTACAGGTACAATTAGTGGTAGCACCACTTAGATTACCTGACAAAGGTTATCTCCCAAAACCCCTACATCCCATTTCCCCTACAACCCAGTTCCCCTACAATTAGTTAAAAACAACACGCGGCATTTACCTGTCTGGCATTATGAACTCACCTGAAGGAGAGATTAAGGTCTGGAGTAGAGGTAGTAGAAATGAGTTGAGATCACTAGGTTTAGTATATAGATACTTGAAACTGACTAACATGACATCAACATGTCTGGGCTTCGCTATGTTGAGTTTGTTATGTTACAGAGAGGAAAGCCCCAAGTCCTATTTGATCGTTATCTTCACACTAAGAACGTCGAGAGACTGACTTGCGTACACTATTATTTTGTTATAATGTATTATGAATTTTGAAAAATGAACATTTTATTATAATGTATTATGAATTTTGAAAAATGAACATTTTATTATTATGTATTATGAATTTTGAAAAATGAACATTTTATTATAATGTATTATGAAATTTGAATAATATCGTAATTTAATATTTATCTCAATCTATTCGTGTTTCTTGGGTTGTTCCATTGTATGAAATAGGTAATAGACTAGGGATTAGCAGTGCCATGGACCGTGAACTTTGTTGTCTTAAGCTGTAGGGGAAATGGGATGTAGGGGTTTTGGGAGGTTACCCTGACAAAGGTTCCCATTTGGCATTTATTGTGTCTGGGGTAATTATTCAATCTAAATCCAGGTTTGAAGTGAGATGAAATGTGTGTTGTGTAATATGCACGTGGCAGCCCAGCAAGAGATGAATGATCAGTTAATTTACTTTTTTTTGTAAATCAACGGATCGTTCCTAATCATCAAAGGATTAACAGAAAATACGTTGATTGATTAATCACTGTTATCTTGCGCAGTGGATATGTCAAAAGTGAGTGTTTACATGTCTAGGTTTACTAAAACAAAGGGAATACACTCACATCATGGCGTGAAGCGCCGATGTAAAAACAACATACTTTGTTCAAAGGGTTAACTGATAATACGTTGATTGATTGCTCATTGTTATCTATCACTCAATGGATTTTTTAGGAACCGTGGACGTTATGAAAATAGTTGTCACGTGGGCTTTCTCAGCCGACCCTTGAGACTTGACACCTATGTGAAACACCTGAAACAATCTAAGTGATCAGTTGAGAAATCGAACACGGGTTATAATATCCCGAAACGATATATATCTTTTATACCATACCCAGCTCCCTTAGTTCTCCTCCCCTACCCCATTGGCATCTATTCCAAATCTCAAAATTCCCAAATTCTATAGAAGCAACCCCTAAAGCCCCCTCTTGGGTTGCACACACCACTTTCGCCCCTTTCGGAAACACATTAAATGGCCTGGCCGGGCCCGTGTGCGAAATACGCATCAGTCGGAAAGCGCACGTTAAATCTCCAAAGTAAGTAAGTAAGTAAGTAAGTATATCTTTTAAAATATTTGATTGTTACAGAGACACGTGACATGCATCGAATAAGTTTCTTTGTACAGCTGCAGACGAGTAGGATATTGTTCCTTTGTGTGCATGGATATTCACGGACACATTCCTCGAACAAGGAAGTTGCCTAAAATTTATACACATAAATTTGGTAGGTTGTAATTATGGTATTTGCATTTTGTTTTCCTTCATTTGAACCGATTCGTTCTTGTTCCTCTACATCTTGGTTGGGAAATTCTTCAATGCGCGATAGACGTTGTTTTCACAAGTCTTTTCCTTTGTAAGCGTGTATATATTACCGTCAATTTGTAAAATCTGATTCTCTCAGTCAATTTATGAAATGTGTAAATATTTCAGGCATTTTGACTGAAAAATCTGTCCAGATTGACTAAAATTGATTAAGACGATCCAACGGGCCTAAAAACACCACAACAGATTATTATGTAGGGTGAGAAGCCAAACAACATAGAAATGTACTTTTCATCGTAACATTTTCAGTCTCTTGGTGATGACATTAAACATCAAAATGTTTGGAATTCGTTATCATAATAATACAGATGGAAATGTTTTTCAGTCACTTTGTAAAATAACTGAATATTTAGACGTTTAATAAATTTGTTACACATTTTGACAGTAAAAAAATATACACACTATAAAAAAAGCAATGCTCAGGTGAAATATTTACTTTGTGTTGCAAGTCGAAATAGTGTAAACAAAAATCGCAAAATTATCAAGCAAGTGACTTATTAAAACTTCGTCACCATTACCGATGCTACCCACAAAGATACCTACATTTCCTTATTATCTCGAAAACTGTATTTAATTTTGTTGATCAATGTGACCATACGCCCTTATTACTACCCATTGACTAATGCGCTTACGAATAGCGCAGCAGAGGTCGCGAACTAGTCTAGATTTCTGCTATGCATCCGGGTACTCACTGGGAAAAAACAATAACAAAGGCAACAACCAGTCCCGGGGAATTGCGTTAGATCAGTGCCCCTTTAACGCCAACCTCCATCATGCTCCAGCTTAGTCTTCAGCAAACCATGCATATCGTAAGAGGGGGAGACTATACTTGTCGTAAGAGGGGAGACTATGTATGTCGTAAGAGGGGGAGACTATGCTTGTCGTAAGAGGGGAGACTATGTATGTCGTAAGAGGGGGAGACTATGCTTGTCGTAAGAGGGGAGACTATGCATATCGTAAGAGAGGGAGACTATGCTTGTCGTAAGAGGGGAGACTATGTATGTCGTAAGAGGGGGAGACTATGCATGCCGTAAGAGGGGGAGACTATGCTTGTCGTAAGAGGGGAGACTATGCTTGTCGTAAGAGGGGAGACTATGTATGTCGTAAGAAGTGGAGACTATGCTTGTCGTAAGAGGGGGAGACTATGCTTGTCGTAAGAGGGGAGACTATGCTTGTCGTAAGAGGTGAGACTATGCTTGTCGTAAGAGGGGAGACTATGTATGTCGTAAGAGGGGGAGACTATGCATGTCGTAAGAGGGGGAGACTATGCATGTCGTAAGATGGGGAGACTATGCATGTCGTAAGAGGGGAGACTATGCTTGTCGTAAGAGGGGAGACTATGTATGTAATAAGAAGTGGAGACTATGCTTGTCGTAAGAGGGGGAGACTATGCTTGTCGTAAGAGGGGAGACTATGCTTGTCGTAAGAGGTGAGACTATGCTTGTCGTAAGAGGGGAGACTATGCATGTCGTAAGAGGGGGAGACTATGCATGTCGTAAGAGGGGAGACTATGTATGTCGTAAGAAGTGGAGACTATGCTTGTCGTAAGAGGGGGAGACTATGCTTGTCGTAAGAGGGGAGACTATGCTTGTCGTAAGAGGGGAGACTATGCTTGTCGTAAGAGGGGAGACTATGTATGTCGTAAGAGGGGGAGACTATGCATGTCGTAAGAGGGAGACTATGCATGTCGTAAGATGGGGAGACTATGCATGTCGTAAGAGGGGAGACTATGTATGTCGTAAGAGGTGGAGACTATGCATGTCGTAAGAGGGGGAGACTATGCATGCTGTAAGAGGGGGAGACTATGCATGCCGTAAGAGGGGGAGACTATGCTTGTCGTAAGAGGGGGAGACTATGCATGTCGTAAGAGGGGGAGACTATGCATGCTGTAAGAGGGGGAGACTATGCTTGTCGTAAGAGGGGGAGACTATGCATGTCGTAAGAGGGGGAGACTATGCTTGTCGTAAGAGGTGGAGATTATGTATGTCGTAAGAGGGGACACTTTGCTTGTCGTAAGAGGGGAGACTATGTATGTCGTAAGAGGGGAGACTATGTATGTCGTAAGAGGTGGAGACTATGTATGTCGTAAGAGGGGAGACTATGCATGCCGTAAGCGGAGGAAACTATGCATGCCGTAAGAGGGGGAGACTATGCATGCCGTAAGAGGGGGAGACTATGCATGTCATAAGAGGGGGAGACTATGCATGTCGTAAGAGGGGGAGACTATGCTTGTCGTAAGAGGGGAGACTATGCTTGTCGTAAGAAGTGGAGACTATGCTTGTCGTAAGAGGGGAGACTATGCTTGTCGTAAGAGGTGAGACTATGCTTGTCGTAAGAGGGGAGACTATGTATGTCGTAAGAGGGGGAGACTATGCATGTCGTAAGAGGGGGAGACTATGCATGTCGTAAGATGGGGAGACTATGCATGTCGTAAGAGGGGAGACTATGCTTGTCGTAAGAGGGGAGACTATGTATGTCGTAAGAAGTGGAGACTATGCTTGTCGTAAGAGGGGGAGACTATGCTTGTCGTAAGAAGTGGAGACTATGCTTGTCGTAAGAGGGGGAGACTATGCTTGTCGTAAGAGGGGAGACTATGCTTGTCGTAAGAGGGGAGACTATGTATGTCGTAAGAGGGAGACTATGTATGTCGTAAGAGGGGGAGACTATGCTTGTAGTAAGAGGGGGAGACTATGCTTGAAGAAGAGGGGGAGACTATGCATGCCGTAAGAGGGGGAGACTATGCTTGTCGTAAGAGGGGGAGACTATGCATGCCGTAAGAGGGGGAGACTCTGCTTGTCGTAAGAGGGGGACACTATGCTTGTCGTAAGAGGGGGAGACTCTGCTTGTCGTAAGAGGGGGACACTATGCTTGTCGTAAGAGGGGGAGACTCTGCTTGTCGTAAGAGGGGGACACTATGCTTGTCGTAAGAGGCGGCTAACGGTATAAGTTGGTCAGGCTCGCTGATTTGGTTGATGCCTGTCATCGATCCCAATTGGGTGGATCGATATTTATGATGTCAATCACTGGATTGTCTGGTCCAGACTCGATTATTTACAGACAGCCGTTGTGTAGGTGGAATATTGTGCGTCGGCATTAAACAACAAACAAACAAGCAGACCGCCGTCACGAAGCAGGAATATTGCTGAGTCGACATTGAACAACGTGCAAACAGAACCCCTTTTCACCACCCCTCGTCGCATTACAGGTTGATCTGCCCAACCCGAGCGTTGTGCAGACGGTGACGACAGCGGGACGTGACCCCGACCCCGTCAGCGGCTGCTGCAACCAGTGGGTGACGAAGTACACTGTACAGTACAGTCTGGATGGCACCACGTGGACAACGGTCACCGACAGCGCTGGAGCAGATAAGGTGAGCTACCAAATTAGACCCAGTCGTCTAAAGTGCCGCAATTCGCTCTGCAGTATTACTTTCATTGCATGTCCAACAAACCTATAGTCATGGGTTCGAATCCCGGTTCGACCTGATTATATTTCAAGGTTGGTTATGTTTTCCCTGCTGAGTCAATTCGGGCATTTCTCCCGCACGCCGTAATGTAACTGAAATACTCTTCAAATCGCTCCGCTAGACAAAGTCGGACATATTAATAATGGGTATTTTGTACTTTCGGTCACATCTGTGCTAGGTTTGATTTTGTGTCTCAACTTTCTGTGCAAAGATTCAAGAAATCTATTGGTCCAATTTCTTGGCCTAAAATTGTGGAGGTTGGGTTTCAAAATGGCCATTTTAGACCTTGTTAATAAAAGTCATCCATTTCATTAAAATTCAAAATTCGAACGAATTATGCACATGGTTTGAGTGTTGTTTGAAACATCAAATGTGTTTAAAAATTATTTGTTGTTAGTGGGTCAATACTTAGCTTTGAATGATTAAGGGTAATGTACCGTATAATTAAGCGATAAAAGTTTGTAATACTAATTTCAAAACGCAGTTTTTTATGAAGGGATTACCATTCAAGCCATTCCTCATAATTCAAACAGGTTTGAAATTCTTCTCAATGAAATAAAATAGGTTTACTGATAGAGGGCAGTTGAACAAATCCGCCACTATAAAAATCCAAGATGACCGACGACAAAATTGGGACCAATTAATTTCTTAATCGTTGTGGAATAGAAAATAGAATGCGCACTAAAAAAAATCAAATTTGAGTCAAGATTCCCACAAATCTAAACCACGTGACATTTCGCCCTATAAAATATTCGTGATACCTCGAGATGTGACACCAGGAAAATCTTCGGCCATCTTCGGCATTCGTCGGGATGATACAGCATCCGGTCATCTTCAAGATGCCATTTGGGGATGTCATATTTGTCTTCTGTCATCTCAAAACGTCGGATGTCACGTCAAACATTTCTTTTCTATTCACGTTCTCTTATTTCTTCGCATGAGTATATGCGGCCATTACATGTTGGTTGGCAGGTTTTCGACGGCAACACCGACTCCACGTCGCCTGTAACGAACAGTCTCGACTGTCCAATCATCGCCAAGTATGTCCGAGTCAGTCCAGTGGACTGGCACAAACACATCGCAATGAGGCTGGGCTTCAACGGCTGTAACATCGCATCTGGTGGGTGTCACATCAGCAAAACCACAGCTATATATCAGGGGTGACCAATAGGAATACTCTTAGTGAGACTTATGTTTGTTTGTTTGTTTGTTGTTTAACGCCGTACTCAGCAATATTCCAGCTATATGACGGCGGTCTGTAAAATAATCGAGTCTGGACCAGACAATCCAGTGATTGACATCATGAGCATCGACCCACGCAATTGGGATCGATGACATGTATCAACCAAGTCAGCGAGCCTGACCACCCGATCCCGTTAGTCGCCTTTTACGACAAGCATAGTCGCCTTTTATTGAGACGTATACACGAATCAGACTTAGATAGGAATCAGACACGTGATGGGAATAGGACACGTGATACTACTTCAAAAACGTGTTCTTTGACATGTGGAAGGTATATGTCTGTGTTTTTATTGTTTAACGCCGCACTCAGCAATATTACCGTAAAAAATCGAGTCGACCAGACAATCCAGTGGTTGACATCATGAGCATTGATCCACGCAGTTGCGTTACGATGACATGCATCAACCAAGTCAGCGAGCTTGACCACCCGATCCCGTTAGTCGCCTCTTACGACAAGCAAAGTCGCCTTTTACGGCAAGCATGGGTTGCTGAAGACCTATTCTGAACCGAATATTCACGGGTCGGCAGGTATATGAACATACAGCAGCTACCCCATGTCCACAAAGGTAGCAATAATGAAGAATTTATATTGTGCAGAAAGGTCCCCGCTTTCTTGTAGAAATAGAGAATATTATATATATATATTCTTGTATAGACTATGTTAACGACACGAGTGTCTGAATTCCGATATTTACCGAATGAAATATTTCCCGGGAAATACCGAAATTAAGCACCAGTGTCGAAAACACAGTGTGACGTGAACATATAATGTTCTATGTATTACCGAAGAAGGTATCTACAGAGACGAGTTTTAGTGCTTACCTGTAGGCAAGCGAAACCACAATATGTCTAGTGTGACGTCATTCCGACCTCACGTCACAATAAGATTCGAATGACGTCAACAATGCCGTCCGGATGACGGAAACAATACACCATTGTCACGTTACATATATCCCTAGGGCACATATGATTTTTATGAACCCTGATATGTTTGCCCTCGTAGGTAATAAATATAATCAACTAACTATACTTCGCCTAAATCGGCCTGCATCATACGTACAGTCCAGCAGGGCCAATACGGGATAGGAGGGCCAATATGGTCACCCTAGGGCCAATATGACTGACATTGGACCTGTAACAAGGCCAATACGAAAACAGCCATTTAATAACATAATAATATGACCCAAATTATAGTACAAGGGCCAAGGGTTAAATTAGTCAAACGGGAACAAACATGAACCACAAGAACAAGGTTGACCCCAGCCCGTTGATACAAATCAGTTTATTTGTTTGCTTTGTCAAGCTATATGCAAGCTGTATGATCGCGGTCTGTAAATAATCTTGACTAGACTATCAGTTTACTCTTTGAGTCTGTCAAATAAACACTTTAATCCCTTTTTTCATAAGGTGTTTTAAAGTGTTTTTTTGTTCCATTAGTACAATAAAAATGTGCTTTTCAAAAGTAACTATATCTGTTTTTATATCGTCCCCTAGGTAAAGCAACAGCTGGACCATCTACCACGGCACCTACAACACAGACAAGTAAGGGACCGTATATCAAACGCACTGAGATACCATGCCACATTTAAACACGGATACCCCACTCAGACACAGTTCTTGATATATTTTCTTAATGCCGAGCGCCAGGACGAATACTACCAGGTATAATCTTGTATGGCCTTTGTGTATGATGTGACCTGGGATCAAGACGTTCAATCCTCTACACCAAGACCTGTATGTGAGCGACACTGCTTCAAGATATACGTTTAACTGCAAGGGGGGACACTGTATATTTCATAACACATGTTTGTGTAGGGCATTCAACAGCGAGCTTTAGGGAGAGAGTAGGCACAAAAATCCATAATTTCATAGACATAACCTGCAGTTTTATTTGAATGCCCTTTCTGCACATACTGTCTTGGTATCCTTATTTCAATAATATTCAGCAAGAGTGATGTGTCTCTTCACCGCTATTAAACTGGACCGCCTCCGTGGTCTAATGGTAAACGTCCGCCCGGAGAGCGGAAGGTACGGCCGCGTCATACCAAAAGACGTTAAAAGATGGTACTTGTTGTTACCCTGTCTGGCTCTCGGCATAATGGGCTAAAACAAGGACTGGTCGGCTCGGAGTCAGTATACTGTGTCCGAGTGGGGTATTCATGTTAAACTCAGTGGGCTAGCACTATAAATCAGCATCAGTCCGGACGAGTGCAAGCAGCCACACGTACATGCACGTCGCTATATAAGTGCAATAAGGAATAAGGAAGACTCAGTACTCAGACCATCTTGAGGAACATACAGTGTGTTTGTTAACTTTTGTCCATGTGTATATGACAAAATGACAAATACACATAAATAATTCCCATTGCAGCCGTGGTTGCAGGGCAGCTTTCAACTGGCCGTAAGTACACTTATGTATTTTTATACAGTGCAGTATACACTCCATGTAGATACATGTATAGATATCATTGATGAAAGGTTAATCTTCATTTCCATTCATACCACAGCATGTAAGCTTAATGTGGGAGAAAAGTCCGAATTGTCCGCTTACCGCTTTGGTGAAACCCACTAGCACGGGTATGGTGCTGACAAGCCTAGAAACATTATCGGGCCAAACCGGGACTCGAATCCATGATCATGGGTTCCTGGCGTGTCTAAGGGACGCAACTCTGCTCAGCGAATTGCGGCGCCTTAGACGACTGGGTCCCCGTGTCCCCATACGTTCATAGAGTAACGAGTAGTTATCATAACAGTGATCTTCACTACCTTGGGTAAAATATAGGTTTGGATGTGCCTTCATCAAACTTACGTTCAGCTGAACTGCCTATATATCAAAACATTTTATCATATTTTACTTTCGTTTTGTAAAGTGAGCTTCAGTGCCTCTGTCAGCATCCTTTACAATGTATCCACATCACATCCTCGTCCCCTGTTTACAGAATGTGTCATCGACTGCAGCAGTAAAAGTGATGGATTCTACCAGTCCTGTCAGGGCTGTGATGTTTATGTCCGATGTGTCAACAAGCAGATCACGGACAACAACCCCTGTCCCCCCGGGACTGTGTGGAACGACAACATCAAGTTCTGTGATTCCAGCTCCCCCACCTGTCACGGTAGGAAGTTCACACTGAGCGATTCATTTTGAGGATAATGGTTTGGAACCCACAGTGAATAAGCATTGCCATTTCTTAAAAAAGGGGATGGTTTGTCAAAGACAAATTCATATCCGGCGTTGGGGTAGCCTATTGGTTAAAGCGTTGGCTCGTCACGCCGAATGCCTGCTGGAATAGTGCTGGAATAGTGCTGAAACCATGCTCACTCACTCACTCACTCACTCACTCACTCACTCACTCACTCACTAAAAGCATGTCGGTATATGCAACAGCTGAAAAAAACCTTTGTGAGCTTACAGAGAACACCCAACCTCGGACCTAAAGATATAGAGATTATTGCCCTCGTGTGTTTCCATATGTCAAAGGGCAAGTAAGGTGAAACAATTATCCCCTTATACATTTAGCCAGAGAGACAAATTCATAATATTCGTAATAAGCATTCAAACGTTTCAGTGAAAGTGCTGAAATCCCACGCTCCTTAATGGGCTGCCAAAACAAACCTACTTGGGGTTCGTGCCTAAACCACAAGAGAGACGTAATGTATTACAAAATCCCAGACAGAACAACGGGAACCAGTTTTAACCCCAGTCAGGGGATTCCCCTCAGTGGCGGAATTTTTCGTTTATGGACGATTTGGCCTTGTGTTTTATATCGTCTGTTTTACGCTATTTCCAAGTTTCAGTTTGATCAAGCATTTATTATTTAGTATGCCCTGGAGTATTAACATCTGAAAAGTTGCTATGTTGACTTTAATTGACCTTTCTGAATATGCATTGCGTTATGCGAGGCTTTGACGAGGATAATATATGTGTTATTCTTTGTGTATGATACTTACAATATGGAAACGCACGAGGAAAATAATCTCTTTATTGTATAATGTCATTCCTAAAATAATCCATGTTAAAGACGTATTAATACTAAATGAAGTGACTTATGAAAATGCGTATAAATGCAATGATTAAGTGAAAGCGCTTATTTTATCACATATAGTGCCAAATGATTCATTAGGAAGCCCCTAAACATACTGGGGAACTCAATCATTTATTGATGTATTGATCAAGGTGAGTTGAAATGGGGTTTAACGTCGCGGACAAGATTATTGCACTTATATAGCGGAATGCATGCACGTGTTTGTGTGTGGCTGCTTGTACTAGTCCGGACTGATGCCGATTTATAGTGCTAGCCCACTGAGATACCATGCCGCAGTTTAACATGAATACCCCACTCAGACACAGTATACTGTCTCCGAGCCGACCAGTCCTTGTTTTAGCCCCTTTACGCCGAACGCCAGGCAGGGTAACAACAAGTACCATCTTTTAAGGTCTTTAGTGTGACGCAGCCGGGGATCGAACTCCCGACCTTCCGCTAACCGGCGGACGCTTTACTACTGGACCACGGAGGCGGCTATATATTGATCAAGCAGACATTGCATCGATACTTAGAGCTTAAATGAAGTTTCTGTTGGCTGACCGCATTTGCATATTTATCGGATCCTGATGCCATTTTATTGGATCAGTTTTTCCATCGATAACACTATCCATTACATGATAATACATTCAGAGCAAAGGGGTAAACTGACCCGCCCTGGTGACCTATAGTCAGGGGCGTCACACCAAACACACACAGCTCACTTTACCTCTCTGTGGTTGTAGTCCCCACGAGCCCGACCACACCAGGATCCACAACTACAAGTAAGTCCTTATATTATACCCCTAGAAGGTTCCGCAAATACTCCTAACAATACACAGTCAGTGCAAAACTCTAAGAGTGGGTTCGAATCCCGGATGGGACTCAACCAAACAAATTACTAGAATTTGTACTTTACTAAGAAAGTTTTATCCCCAAAATAACATTTGTTACATTTGGATGTATGGATTGTAGCGTCAGACAATATACAAATTGGTTGATCCCTGTTGGGACAAGTGTGAGGTATATATCGATGGCTACAAAACACAAAATGAGATTTCAGGTTAATATTTCTTATTCGTGATTATAGAATATTGCACATCATTATAACGTCATGTGTGTGTTTATGTGGTATTAAGTTAACAGATAAATACAAAAATGTTTCTATTTTCTAATCTAGAGCTATAGCATTACATGAAGTCTGACAAGTGTATCCCGAGATTAGCAGGATACGAACATGACTGTATTAATATATAACTTGTCCAGTCTCAAAGTGTTTGCAGTAAAGAAGTCAGTAAACTACGGTTATAACGAACTCAAAGGAACCGCTAATTTTAGTTCGTTATAGCCGTAGTTTGTTAGAAGCATATGTGCAGCAAATGGCCGGGACCAAATAGCAGTTCGTTATATCCGTCAGTTCGTTATAAGCGTGTTCGTTATAAACGTAGTTTACTGTATTCTCGTATATGCTGTATACTGAAAACTCTGTTGAGAATCCAACAGGACGTCAACTAAATATCTTTTTGTACTTTTCTTTAACATGGTTTTTAATACGATTTTCCACGTGCGTTGAAGCCCCGTGCCGTAGCCCCTTATTACGTAAATGCTCAACACACGTGCCAACCTGCGTTAACATATATTATCTTTATGATTGCAGCAATGGCTCCAGGACAGCTTTCAACTGGCAGTAAGTGACGTGATGATGGTTGGTTGGTTGTTTGTTTGTTGTTTAACGCCGCACTCAGCAATATTTCAGCTATATGACGGCGGTCTGTAAATAATCGAGTCTGGACCAGACAATCCAGTGATTGACGCCATGAGCATCGATCAACGCAATTGGGATCGATGACATGCATCAACCAAGTCAGCGAGCCTGACCACCCGATCCCGTTAGTCGCCTTTTACGACAAGCATAGTCACCTTTTACGGCAAGTATGGGTTGCTGAAGACCTATTCTACCCCGGAATATTCACGGGTCGATGATGGTTAATCATGTGATCATTATAATGTTTAAGAATAATCTGGGATATTATTTTAATCACTAGTTCGCAAATACGACATTTATTGACATACTTTCTAATAGTCATGTAAGCGTTGATTCTTTTGATATTTTGTTAAAGGTATACACGGCAATTTCTGGAATGATTCTACAAAATTTAACCTGAAGGCATCTGCTCATTATAAGGTTATAGATGTACAATTTGAAAAGTGAGCTTCAGTGCCTTGGATACAATCTGTTTGAACATGTTGTCCTCAAAACTGCCCGTTTTGTTAAGTGAGCTTCAGTGCCTCTGTCAGCATCCTTTACAATGTATCCACATCACATCCTCGTCCTCTGTGTACAGAATGTGTCAGCGACTGCAGCAGTAAAAGTGATGGATTCTACCAGTCCTGTCAGGGCTGTGATGTTTATGTCCGATGTGTCAACAAGCAGATCACGGACAACAACCCCTGTCCCCCCAGGACTGTGTGGAACGACAACATCAAGTTCTGTGACTCCAGCTCCCCCACCTGTCACGGTAGGAAGATCATACTGAGCGATTGATCTTGAGGATAATGGTTTGGAACATACAGAGAACAAGCGTTGCCATTTTTTGAAAAAGGGGATGGTTTGTCAAAGACGTTAAATTCATATCCGGCGTTGGGGTAGCCTAGTGGTTAAAGCGTTGGCACGTCACGCCGAAGGCCCGGGTTTGATTCCCCGCATGGGTACAATGTGTGAAGCCCATTTCTGGTGTCCCCCGCCATGATATTGCTGGAATATTGCTGAAACCCTGCTCACCCACTCACTCACTCACTCACTCACTAAAAGCATGTCGGTATATAATCCTATTATAAATGTGGATGATTCGCTGTCTCATTATTTCCATGGTAACAGTTACAGTTCATTCTAATATTTCCATGGTTACACTTACAGCTCATTCCAATATTTCCATGGTTACACTTACAGCTCATTCCAATATTTCCATGGTTACACTAACAGCAATATTCCCATGGTAACAGTTATTGCTCATTCCAATACTTTTATTAAGTTACAATCGTTAACATTGAGATTGCCTCTAGCCCACATGTCCTTTTCCTGCATCGGGCCATGTCCAGTTCACGTTTCCTACCTATGTACAAATCCCATACGTTGTGACCGCCTCCGTGGTCTAGTGGTAGAACGTCCGCCCGGAGAGCGGAAGGTCCAGAGTTCGATTCCCGGCCGCGTCATACCAAAAGACGTTAAAAGATGGTACTTGTTGTTACCTTGTCTGGCGCTCGGCATTAAGGGGCTAAAACAAGGACTGGTCGGCTCGGAGTCAGTATACTGTGTCTGAGTGGGGTATTCATGTTAAACTGTGGCATGCTATCTCAGTGGCAATGTACATCGGCATAAGTCCACACTAGTACAAGCAGCCACACACACGTGCATGCACGTCGCTATATGAGTGCAATAATCTTAGACGCGCTGTAAAACCACATTTCACTTACCTCACACATACGTTGTGCAACAGAAACTACGACAACGTCCACCGTCGCACCCACGACTACGCCGGTGCAGACCACACCTACCACCACTCAACCAACAACGACTCCTACACCAAAACCCACGACCACACCAACACCACAACCAACAACGATTCCTACACCAAAACCAACCAGCGCACCAACACCACGACCAACAACGATTCCTACACCAAAACCAACCACCGCACCAACACCAAGACCAACAACGGTGCCAACACCTACGCCAACCACGACCACGACCACAACGTCATCAACAGTTCCCCCGACCACGCCTACACCAACGAAGCCAGGTATCGTATTTCTTTGTGTATAAATATAAATTAGTAGATTTCATATGTTGTGGGGGACCGCCTCCGTGGTTTAGAGGTAGAGCGTCCGCCCGGAGAGCGGAAGGTCCGGGCTTCGATCCCCGACCGCGTCATACCAAAAGACGTTAAAAGATGGTACTTGTTGTTACCCTGTCTGGCGCTCGGCATGAAGGGGCTAAAACAAGGACTGGTCGGCTCGGAGTCAGTAAACTGTGTCTGAGTGGGGTATTCATGTTAAACTGCGGCATGGTGTCTCAGTGAGCTAGCACTATAAATCGGCATCAGTCCGGACTAGTTCAAGCAGCCACACAAACACACACACGTAGATGCACGTCGCTATATAAGTGTAATAATCTTGAACGCGACGTTAAACCACATTTCACCTCACCTCACATCATATGTTGTGGAACGCACACCAGAGATTGTTGAGTGCGGTATTTATCTGAGTTTGACTTTGACATATTTTACAACTTAAAAGAGATCTTAGAAAACAAACATTAACAAGTCACTGTATGTTATCACAGTATATTGGTGTACCCTTTGCTGACAAAACAACTGCAGAATTTGACTTGTTACTTTTTTCTCCAGTCCAAATGCCCCAGCCATGGCGTGAGTATATGCTGTTGTTGAGACAATTGGCGCTAAAACATTCTTTAACTTGTCTATACTTCTGACTTCTGTGCTTGTGTCTGACCTCCTTCTTTGTTGCGTTATGTCTGACCTCCTTCTTTGTAGCGTTGTCTGACCACCTTCTTTGTAGCGATGTCTGACCTCCTTCTTTGTTGCGTTATGTCTGACCTCCTTCTTTGTAGCGTTGTCTGACCACCTTCTTTGTAGCGATGTCTGACCTCCTTCTTTGTAGCGTTATGCCTGACCTCCTTCTTTGTAGCGTTATGTCTGACCTCCTTCTTTGTAGCGTTATGCCTGACCTCCTTCTTTGTAGCGTAATGTCTGACCTCCTTCTTTGTGGCGTTATGTCTGACCTCCTTCTTTGTAGCGTTATGTCTGACCTCCTGCTCTGTAGCGTTATGTCTGACCTCCTTCTTTGTGGCGTTATGTCTGACCTCCTTCTTTATAGCGTTATGCCTGACCTTCTTCTTTGTAGCGTTATGTCTGACCTCCTTTTTTGTAGCGTTATGTCTGACCTTCTTCTTTGTAGCGTTATGTCTGACCTTCTTTGTAGCGTAATGTCTGACCTTCTTCTTTGTAGCGTAATGTCTGACCTTCTTTGTAGCGTTATGTCTGACCTTCTTCTTTGTAGCGTAATGTCTGACCTCCTTCTTTGTAGCGTTATGTCTGACCTTCTTTGTGGCGTTATGCCTGTCCTCCTTCTTTGTGGCGTAATGTCTGACCTTCTTCTTTGTAGCGTAATGTCTGACCTTATTCTTTGTAGCGCTATGTCTGACCTTCTTCTTTGTAGCGTAATAACTGACCTTCTTCTTTGTAGCGTAATGTCTGACCTTCTTTGTGGCGTTATGTCTGACCTTCTCCTTTGTAGCGTAATGTCTGACCTCCTTCTTTGTAGCGTTATGTCTGACCTCTTTCTTTGTGGCGTTATGTCTGACCTTCTTCTTTGTAGCGTTATGTCTGACCTTCTTCTTTGTAGCGTTATGTCTGACCTCCTTCTTTGTGGCGTTATGTCTGACCTTCTTCTTTGTAGCGTTATGTCTGACCTTATTCTTTGTAGCGCTATGTCTGACCTTCTTCTTTGTAGCGTAATGTCTGACCTTCTCCTTTGTAGCGTAATGTCTGACCTCCTTCTTTGTAGCGTTATGTCTGACCTCCTTCTTTGTAGCGTTATGTCTGACCTTCTTTGTGGCGTTATGTCTGACCTTCTTTGTGGCGTTATGTCTGACCTCCTTCTTTGTAGCGTAATGTCTGACCTTCTTTGTAGCGTTATGTCTGACCTTCTTCTTTGTAGCGTAATGTCTGACCTTCTTCTTTGTAGCATAATGTCTGACCTTCTTCTTTGTAGCGTTATGTCTGACCTTCTTCTTTGTAGCGTAATGTCTGACCTTCTTCTTTGTAGCGTAATGTCTGACCTTCTTCTTTGTAGCGTTATGTCTGACCTTCTTCTTTGTAGCGTTATGTCTGACCTTCTTTGTAGCGTAATGTCTGACCTTCTTCTTTGTAGCGTTATGTCTGACCTTCTTCTTTGTAGCGTAATGTCTGACCTTCTTCTTTGTAGCGTAATGTCTGACCTTCTTCTTTGTAGCGTTATGTCTGACCTTCTTCTTTGTAGCGTAATGTCTGACCTTCTTCTTTGTAGCGTAATGTCTGACCTTCTTCTTTGTAGCGTTATGTCTGACCTTCTTCTTTGTAGCGTAATTTCTGACCTTCTTCTTTGTAGCGTAATGTCTGACCTTCTTTGTGGCGTTATGTCTGACCTTCTCCTTTGTAGCGTAATGTCTGACCTCCTTCTTTGTAGCGTTATGTCTGACCTCCTTCTTTGTAGCGTTATGTCTGACCTTCTTTGTGGCGTTATGTCTGACCTTCTTTGTGGCGTTATGTCTGACCTTCTTTGTGGCGTTATGTCTGACTTCCTTCTTTGTAGCTTTATGCCTGACCTCCTTCTTTGTAGCGTTATGTCTGACCTCCTTATTTGTAACGTTATGCCTGTCCTTCTTCTTTGTGGCGTCATGTCTGACCTCCTTCTTTGTTGCGTTATGTCTGACCTCCTTCTTTGTAGCGTTATGTCTGACCTCCTTCTTTGTAACGTTATGCCTGACCTCCTTCTTTGTAGCATTATGTTTGACCTCCTTCTCTGTAGCGTTATCCCTGACCTCCTTCTCTGTAGCGTTATGTCTGACCTCCTTCTTTGTAGCATTATGTCTGACCTCCTTCTTTGTAGCGTTATGTCTGACCTCCTTCTTTGTAATATTATGTCTGACCTTCTTTGTGGCGCTATGTCTGAACTTCTTTGTGGCGTTATGTCTGACCTTCTTTGTGGCGTTATGTCTGACTTCCTTCTTTGTAGCTTTATGTCTGACCTCCTTCTTTGTAGCATTATGTCTGACCTCCTTCTTTGTAACGTTATGCCTGTCCTCCTTCTTTGTGGCGTCATGTCTGACCTCCTTCTTTGTAGCGTTATGTCTGACCTCCTTCTTTGTAGCGTTATGTCTGACCTCCTTCTTTGTGGCGTTATGCCTGACCTCCTTCTTTGTGACGTTATGTCTGACCTTCTTCTTTGTAGCGTTATGTCTGACCTCCTTCTTTGTAGCGTTATGTCTGACCTCCTTCTTTGTGGCGTTATGTCTGACCTTCTTTGTAGCGTAATGTCTGACCTTCTTTGTGGCGTTATGTCTGACCTTCTCCTTTGTAGCGTAATGTCTGACCTCCTTCTTTGTAGCGTTATGTCTGACCTCCTTCTTTGTAGCCTTATGTCTGACCTTCTTTGTGGCGTTATGTCTGACTTCCTTCTTTGTAGCTTTATGCCTGACCTCCTTCTTTGTAGCGTAATGGCTGACCTCCTTTTTTGTAACGTTATGCCTGTCCTCCTTCTTTGTGGCGTCATGTCTGACCTCCTTCTTTGTAGCGTTATGTCTGACCTCCTTCTTTGTAGCGTTATGCCTGACCTCCTTCTTTGTAGCGTTATGTCTGACCTCCTTCTTTGTAGCGTTATGTCTGACCTCCTTCTTTGTAGCGTTATGTCTGACCTCCTTCTTTGTAGCGTTATGTCTGACCTCCTTCTCTGTAGCGTTATGTCTGACCTCCTTCTTTATAGCGTTATGTCTGACCTCCTTCTTTGTAGCATTATGTCTGACCTCCTTCTTTGTGGCGATATGTCTGACCACCTTCTTTGTGGCGTTATGTCTGACCTCCTTCTTTGTAGCGTTATGTCTGACCTCCTTCTTTGTAGCGTTATGTCTGACCTCCTTCTTTGTAGCGTTATGTCTGACCTCCTTCTTTGTAGCGTTATGTCTGACCTCCTTCTTTGTAGCGTTATGTCTGACCTCCTTCTTTGTAGCGTTATGTCTGACCTCCTTCTTTGTGGCGTTATGTCTGACCTCCTTTGTAGCGTTATGTCTGACCTCCTTCTTTGTAGCGTTATGTCTGATCTCCTTCTTTGTAGCGTTATGTCTGACCTCCTTCTTTGTAGCGTTATGTCTGACCTTCTTTGTGGCGTTATGCCTGTCCTCCTTCTTTGTGGCGTTATGTCTGACCTCCTTTGTAGCGTTATGTCTGACCTCCTTTGTAGCGTTAAGTCTGACCTCCTTCTTTGTAGCGTTATGTCTGACCTCCTTCTTTGTGGCGTTATGTCTGACCTCCTTCTTTGTGACGTTATGTCTGACCTCCTTCTTTGTAGCGTTATGTCTGACCTCCTTCTTTGTAGCATTATGTCTGACGTCCTTCTCTGTAGCGTTATGTCTGACCTCCTTCTTTGTAGCGTTATGTCTGACCTCCTTTGTAGCGTTATGTCTGACCTCCTTCTTTGTAGCGTTATGTCTGACCTCCTTTGTAGCGTTATGCCTGACCTCCTTCTTTGTGGCGTTATGTCTGACCTCCTTCTTTGTAGCGTTATGTCTGAAGATCATGCATGTAGCGTTATGCCTTAAGACATGCATGTAGCATTATGCCTGAAGACATGCATGTAGCGTTATGCCTGAAGACATGCATGTAGCGTTATGCCTGAAGACATGCATGTAGCGTTATGCCTGAAGACATGCATGTAGCGTTATGCCTGAAGTCATGCATGTAGCATTATGCCTGAAGACATGCATGTAGCGTTATGTCTGAAGACATGCATGTAGCGTTATGCCTAACGCCATATATGTTTGTTGCACGACTTCTGCAATGTTATTTATGAAGGCATATGACTGTGGTGCTGCGTCAAACGACATATGCTAGCAGTGTTGTGCTAGCACTTCAATTGTTAAGCCTCAGTGCAAAAGCTTTCAGCGTAGAAGGCAGGCTGGAGGCGCTGTGTCCTAAGACAACGCCAGCAGTGTTATGCGTGAACACATATGCTTGAAATATTAAGCCTGAAGACGTTCCGGGACAAAGGTTTGCCAATGTGCGCTCTATGATTTACAGGGCAGTTCCACATCTTGGGCGGCACGGGTGGCCCAGTAGTCTAAGGCGCCGCGATTCGCTGTGCAGAGTTGCGTCCTTTGGGCACGCCAGAAACCTATGATTGTGGGTTCGAATCCCGGTTCGCCCCGATTCTGTTTCTAGGTTTGTCAGCACCATACCCGTGCTCGTGGGTTTCACCGAAGTGGTGAACGTCTGAGACCTGCATCACTTCGGGCTTTCCTCCCACATTAAGCTGACACGCCGTGATATGACTGGAATACTGTTAAAGCGGCGTTAAACCCAACTCACTCACTCACTCACTCTTGGACAAGTAAATATGTGCGGCGGAGTAATACCTTCTATATCTCAGCCACTTGGTGTCCTTGCGGAGAAATATAAAGCAAACTATCGAACAAAAATATAGTTCCTTGTATCCTAATTCATATTACCTTCCCCAGCATGTGTGAGTGACTGTAATGGAGTTCCTAACGGAGATTACCAGTCGTGCCGGGGCTGCAACATCTACATCACCTGCTCCAGCGGACTGACGTACGACGGCTTTAAGTGCCCGGCGTCGACCGTCTGGAATAACGACGCCAAGTACTGCGACTACACATCACCAACCTGCCCCTAGAGACGGCCGTTTTAACTGGCTGTTCCCTGTTGTCAGGGACAACAGACATGTGACAAGAAATCAGAATTATTATTGGTCGTCAAAATAATGTTAACAGACAAAATGGCGTCGGTATACGGTTTTTGAGTTTAAATAAAATGTATATCCATTTTAATTCTGAGAGTCTTAAAAAATGTCACATACGGGTCAATTTGGATAATTCCTTGTTTATTGCATTAAACCACCAACATTTGTAAAAAAAATGTAATAGTTTGATAAAAAGACCCCGATAACCAACATTCGGGTGAAGTAAATGCTAAATATACGAAAATTGAAAATCAGAAAGTGAAAATGAATTTCATTTCCGATTTTATAAATTTGATTTAACATCATGATCCACGCAGATCTGCGTCGACTTACGGTGTTCGTACGACCAAGATGGTTCAATATTCCCATAAAGAGATGCGGTTGAGGACCATCTTGTCAACATCCCATTGTTGTTAATACCTTGAGATTTTGTACAAAACAGAGAAAAACAGCTACAATAAAACATGGATCTTGCAAATGATTTGAATTGTCATGTTTAAAAGAAAATAGGACTCATCACACTCTCCGCAGCGGGCACGGGTGGCCCAGTCGTCTAAGGCGCCGCGATTCGTTGTGCAGAGTTGCGTCCCTTGGGCACGCCAGAATCCTATGATTGTGGGTTCGAATCCCGATTCGCCCCGATTATGTTTCTAGGTTTGTCAGCACCATACCCATGCTCGTGGGTTTCACCGAAGTGGTAAACGTCCGAGATCTGCATCACTTCGGGCTTTCTTCCCACATTAAGCTGACACGCCGCAATATAACTGGAATAATGTTAAAAGTGGCGTTAAACCAAACTCACTCACTCTTCGCATGGCGTTATAATTGTTGGGTGACAGGCTGATTTGGTAGGGTTGGTCAGTTCCTTTTGCGCCAAAGGTCATGTTTGGATCCAGCCTCCGTGTTGTACGGTGGGGATGTGGAGGGACGGGTTTGTGCTGCAATTGACAACTTTCAAACCCCGGATTGGTTACATTCACGCCGGGAACATAGATTCGTCGTAAGAGGTGACGAAATGGATCGGGTGATCAGGCTCGCTGGCATTGTTGATCACATGCAATCGTATCCCAAAGAAAGATCAATGTTAAGTTCTAATGTGCCTTGATATTGTTCTAGGGAAGGTTCATCAGCCTTCACATACAAACTGTTCACAGAAAGGTCTTAAATTCTCCAAGACAGAGCCTTAGATGAGGTGAGGCTAAATGGGGTTTAACGTCGCGTCCAAGATTATTGCAGTTATATAGCGACGTGCATGCACGTGTGTGTGTGTGTGTGTGTGTGGCTGCTTGTACTAGTCCGAGCGCCGGACAGGGTAACAACAAGTACCATCTTTTAACGTCTTTTGGTATGACGCGGCCGGGGATCGAACTCCGGACCTTCCGCTCTCCGGGCGGACGCTCTACCACTAGACCACGGAGGCGGTCACACAGAGCCTTAGGCCTTTGTGATGCACTGTGTCAATTTTTTACAACTTGCTTTTGCTGGCTCCACCACAGACAATGGAGCCATAAGCTAATACTAGAATGTTTTACTTACCTGTACAAGAGAAGGAGGGCTGTCTGATCCCATCGCCTCTCGGAATTTTAAACGACTTTAAAATAATCAAGAGACTTCGGTCACTCTGCCTTTAGATAGTTGATGTGTGGTAAGAATGTGAGATGACGGTCCAATGTAAGGGCGAGCAATTTGTCTTCCTCTACTACCTTGATTGGAGTACCATCTAAAAATAAATCTATAAATCTAGATCCTTGATAAATCACGATTTGTATATTCGACAAAAGTGAATGCAGTTTGTTTTGGATCTTGAAAATTTGAAGACATTTTCATTGGCATATTTTTTAATTTTGTTAAGACAGAGCTGTAACTGTTTTTCTATTGCGTGCAGCCAAGAAATGTTGGAATCGTCCACAAAGAGTGACGTATAAACAGAGATGTTTAAAACTTGAGTGAGACTACCAATTGCGATGATAAACAGTGTGACGGATAGGATACTGCCTTGAGAGACGCCATATGATCAGACACGGTTTAGCCCACATGTACGAGGTACATGTAATTGTCCGTTGTTTAAAAATTGAGATATGAACTGGGGCAATGTGCCCCTCAATCCAAATTCATGCAAATCTTTTAAAATACCATGTTTCCTCGTTGTATCATATGCCTTCTCAAGGTCGAAAATGATTGATACAGTATGTTGTTTGTTGATAATGGATTTCGTAACAAATAATTCTAAACGCACCAAATGGTCAATGGTAATTCTGTTTTGTACCTGGGCAGTTTGTAATTCGTGGAGTAAAATGTTTCATTGTAGTCCTCGCCATTATCAGAGCTGAAATTGAACTTTTTCTTTTTCTGCTGTTTTCGGTTTTGTATGAAACTGGGGGTTATTGTTGGATGAGGAGGAATGGTTTTCCAAAGTTTGTTGGCAGTTTCAGATTTAGTTGTTAATAGTTTGTTACCATTTTTCAGATTGTGATCCTTTGAATCTTTGAGTGAGTGACTGAGTTGAGTTTAACGCCGCTTTTAACAGTATTCTAGTTATATCACGGCGTGTCAGCTTAATGTTGGAGGAAAGCTCGAAGTGATGCAGGTCTCAGACGTTTACCACTTCGGTGAAACCCACGAGCACGGGTATGGTGCTGACAAACCTAGAAACATAATCGGGGTGAACCGGGATTCGCACCCACAATCATAGGTTTCTGGCGTGCCCAAGGGACGCAACTCTGCACAGCGAATTGCGGCGCCTTAGACGACTGGGCCACCCGTGCCCCCTTGAATCTTTGAAATCATGTTCCACCTTTGACATGTGTGCGGGAACTGATCTTAGATACATAATTCCTCAAGGATTGGCGTTTACTTTGTTTGAAATACGTCTCGCCTTGTCGCTTGTGATGTTAACGTTATTCACTCTGTGAAGGATGCAGGCGGAAATATTTCTCAGCTTTCTCCCAATTTTCTTAGCTTGTTCACAATCATTATTAAACCATGATTTAAGTATACAAGGGTTTGCAGAGGACTTAGGAATGCTTTCGTCTCCAACAGCATTTAATTGATCTGAAAACGGTTGTATAGGATCAGGAACATTCCTGAAAATTGTCAGGAGTTGCTCCAGAACATAGAGTGTTTGGAATAAAGACCAATTGGCCTTTGAAAATTTCCACCTTTTAGAAGGTGGTTTATCAGTGGGATCGATAGAATTAAGTATTAATGGAAAATGGTCACGTTTACAAAGGTCATCATGGGCTGACCATTCAAATATTTGAAGAATGTACTGGCAGAGTATGTGCCAGTATCATATCCATCATTGCAGTTGCATAAATCATTGTTTGCGATAAAATCTTGAAGGACTTTTCCCTTATTATCAGTACTCCCCCCATAGGGCATTATGACCGATTAAATCACCCACGATTATACAGGGCTTCGGAAGTTGATCAAAAAAGGTCCGAAGATCTGATTGACGGACAGTTGAGGACCAGACAATCATGAGCAGCGATCCACGCAATTGAGATCGATGATATGCATCAACCAAGTCAGTCGTAAAATTGTCGATAGTACTAGTGAGTGAGTGAGTGAGTGAGTGAGTATGGTTTTACGCCGCTTTTAGCAATATTCCAGCAATATCACGGCAGGGGACAACAGAAATGGGCTTCACACATTGTACCCATGAGTATTGGAGACCCTCCCGCTTTGCAATTGACACTGGGTCCATTTGGAAAACATGGGACTCACTAACATATTTTGATCAGTCGGCGAATACGGATTGCCCAACCTTAAGCAATATCCCAGCCATATGAATGGACTTCCCACAATGTACAGAGGTGAGACATCGAAATCATGTTTTTGGCACAAACGAGCTAGTGATTTAACCACTGGGCTCTCAACCAATCTGTCTGTTTAAAACATGGAATTCTTTATTCACACTCCAAACATATGGGTCATTCTTCTCAAGAATCCTCAATCGGTTTGTTGCTAAAGACTGTAAATAATCGAGTCTGGACTAAAAAATCCAGTACTGACACTATGATGACGTCACGATGACCAGCCATCAAACAACTCACAAAAACAATTTATTCTGTCGACTCTCACGGGGCGAGAGAGAAAAAGAGAAAAAAAGAGCGGGTGAGAATATTTTAAGCAGCTTTTAGCAATATTCCAGCAACATCATGTCAGATTTGTTTGGTTTGTTGTTTAACGCCGCACTCAGCAATATTCCAGCTATACAACGGCGGTCTGTAAATAATCGATAATCCAGTGATTGATAACATGAGCATTAATCCACGCATTTGGGATCGATGACATGCATCAACCAGGTCAGCGAGCCTGACCACCCGATCCCGTTAGTCGCCTTTAACGACAAGCATAGTCACCTTTTACGGCAAGCATGGGTTGCTGAAGACCCATTCTACCCCGGAATCTTCCCGGGTCTCATCATGTCAGAAGACCCATATTGTTCCCCGGTCCTCTCTCGTACAAGCAACACTTTTACCCTCCACACCCCACAGAACAAAGACATAAAACCAAAATCAATGAACAATAATGATTTATTGAACAGTTGGCTTGTTTAATCTTGTCGTTTTTTGATAACAACCATATCACAGATAGACTTACACAAGAGAGAGATATAGCCTGATTCTTCAGGTCTCTGAACACGGCCATCAACCACCACAGACCTTTCAAAACTTGCCAAGTAGCCACACTATCTCATATACACCCAGCGTCATAAAGAGTTTAAAAAATGGTCAGGAATAATTTCAAACAAAATGTCTCCAAACGAACTATCCAGCAATAGTACACTGGGACCAGGTAGTCCTAGGCAATGTGTGCTTAACTTGATCTAAATGTATCATTCAGTGAAGTATCCCTGTCAGGGGTTGTGAGAGAGCTTTGGTCAACTCAAGTAAACAGTGAGATTCATAATTCATACAAAACATCAGTTAGGGGTGCACACGTTTCTAGATCCACTTCGTGGCGTTACATGATCCAATGCCAGAATTTGAGATCATGGCCCATCCAACGAAGCCACTTGAGCCTTCAACCATCGTCCTGTCGAAGGCACGAACTGTAGTGCAACGACCATCATCACAAACTGTAGTGTAGTGTTGAGGATAACAACTCAGTGATGAATTTAGATTATGAGAATAGCCTTCCAACTGTAATGCCAGGCCACGTCATCAGTGAGTGAGTGAGTGAGTGAGTTAAGTTTTACGCCGCTTTTAGCAATATTCCAGCAATATCACGGCGGGGGACACCAGAAATGGGCTTCACACATTGTACCCATGTCGGGAATCGAACCCGGGTCTTCAGCGTGACAAGCTAACGCTTTAACCACTAGGCTACCCGACCGCCCCCCACGTCATCAGACTACAATTCGCTAACTGTTTTAGGATGTGTCACTATGCCTCAAAATGCATACAATCTGCAGCTCAGTGCCAAACCTCATTGGTCAAATTGAACTCATTACAATCTGCAGCCCAGTGGGAGACCTCATTGATCAAATTGAACTCAATTCAATCTGCAGCTCAGTGCCAAACCTCATTGGTCAAATTGAACTCAATTCAATCTGCAGCTCAGTGGCAGACCTCATTGGTCAAATTGAACTCATTACAATCTGCAGCTCAGTGGCAGACCTCGTTGGTCAAATTGAACTCAATTCAGACATATGGTACACATAGAATAACCAGATTTTGACAGCAATAAATAGTCCCTTTAAACTTTCTCGGACTAATACAATAGTGGTGGTCTATCCCCCATTACTTCCATCATAATTGTGCTCAAATTACTTTCTATAAAAATTCTTTTCAAGTCAACATTTCACAAACAACATGACTGATAACAGAAATATACAAAACATGTCTTCCTAGCATTGTCTATGGCTCCAGGCTTCTGAATCACCTGCACTGGCCGTTCTTGCCAAACTAAGCACCTCCATTCCAAAATTTTACCACAGCTTTTATACATCAGTGTTCGAAATACCTGCCTGCCCGACCGTCCGAGACGGGTTGATTTCAACTCGGGCTGCCAGATTTTCAAATCCCCCTGCCCGACGGTCGGGTTATATTTCATATGTGAAAATATTCAAAATATTTCCCCGATGATAAGCATTAATTCACATGTAAAGATGAATGATAAAATGTAACCAAAAAGAAACCCTGTTAGCTTATCCTGAGAAACATATGATTATAGTGGGCAGGCAGGTTTTGGTCAGGGCTGGCAAGTATTTCAGCTAGCCAGTCCTGTGGTCTGGCTGAAATTTTTGGGAGTTTCATACCCTGCTTTTATACATCAGAAACTAAACTGATGTACATTAACTATACTCTTTAACAGTTTTATTGAATTATTTTGCTTTTGATAGCTAATTCTATGACCATGATCAATTTACACAAAGGTGAGCTACCGTCACAAAAATCAGCAATATACACTCAAAGGCAAAGGTAACAGATTATATAATTTATTGTTTGTTTAATGCTGCACTCAGCAATATTTCAGCTATATGGTGGCCGTCACGCACATGTGGACCAGACAATCCAGTGATTGACATCATAAGCATCGATCTACACAATTTTGGATACGATGACATGCATCAACCAAGTCAGCGAGTCTGACCTCCCCGATCCCGGTTGTCGCCTCCGTGGTCTTGTGGTAGAGCGTCCGCCCGGAGACCGCCCCCGTGGTCTTGTGGTAGAGCGTCCGTCCGGAGACCGCCTCCATGGTCTTGTGGTAGAGCGTACGCCCGGAGACCGCCTCCGTGGTCTAGTGGTAGAGCGTCCGCCCGGAGACCGCCTCCGTGGTCTAGTGGTAGAACGTCCGCCTGGAGAGCAGAAGGTCCAGGGTCCCATTCCCGGCCGCGTCATACCAAAAGACGTTAAAATATGGTACTTGTTGTTACCCTGTCTGGCGCTCGGCATTAAGGGGCAAAAACAAGGACTGGTCGGCTCGCAGTCAGTATACTGTGTCTGAGTTGGGTATTCATGTTAAACTGTGGCATGGTATCTCAGTGAGCTAGCACTTTAAATCGGCGTCAGTCCAGACAAGTACAAGCAGCCACACCCACATGCATGCACGTCGCTGTATAAGCCTCACCTCACCCTCTGTATATCTTTGACTGGGATTGAAAGTAACCAGCGGATTCATTATTACAAAGCCAACACAAATTTTGCAACAGAAACAAAAGCTAAATGTGTAAAAACTGAATTTCTAAAGTAAACAAATCCTCAGAAAGACTATTTGGGTTAATGATTATTTACCCCAAGTAGACATGTTCTAGGAATGTGTTTGAATGAATGACACTGAGCACCATGTCAGTACAATCAGCTTGGTGTGTGAGGAGAGAGAGTGAGTATGGTTTTACGCCGCTTTTAGCAATATTCCAGCAATATCATGGCGGGGGACACCAGAAATGGGCTTCACACATTGTACCCATGCCGGGAATCGAACCCGGGTCTCCGGCGTGGCGTGGCGTGCCAACGCTCTAACCACAAGGCTACCACACCGCCCCTGGTGTGTTAGGAAAGCCTGCAATATTATAGTGAGCCGATACTTTTACCACTAGGCTACCCAACCGCCCTGAAAGCCTGCACTAGTGAGTGAGTATGGTTTTACGCCGCTTTTAGCAATATTCCAGCAATATCATGGCGGGGGACACCAGAAATGGGCTTCACACATTGTACCCATGTCGGGAATCGAACCCGGGTCTTCAGTGTGACTGGCCAACGCTTTAACTACCAGGCTACCCGACCGCCCTAAAAGCACTACAGCAGGTCATAGATGTTACAATCACTCATGTGAAACCCACATCTATGTATGACAAGTTGCAGCTCCGTAGGGGTGTGACACTCCCTGGAGAACACTGAGAAACAATAATACATGCACTGTCACTGATGCCTTTGAATATAACTTGCTGACACTGTAAAAAATAGGTAAATTTGTAACCTCAAAAGAGGGAAAGAAATATCAGCAAGGCAAAATGGCAAAAAGTAAAGCCTAGCTAGATCAAAAACGACTTTAAAAAACACATTGTATCTCAAGTCATTACAGAGAAACAAAACACCTCTCCATCTAAGATTTATCATTTCGTTTTTAACAAAACTGAATTAATATTTTCCCCAATTGTCAATAAATGAAGTCATCATACTTCCTTGAAACCCTAACTACTGTCTTTAGATTGAATACTCCTTGGAAATAATGTCAAAACTCATAAAAGTTACTTTCTGGGCAAATGATGATCACAAATGTATGCATATTTGTTAACAAATATAGAATAAACAATATACATAGGATTGGTGGTCTCCCTTTTTTCAAATGTGGAAGAGGGGTTGTTTCCCTTTCTACATAGAAGATGGGTTGTCTCCCTTTCTTGACATGTAGAGGATGGGTAGTCTCCCTTTCTTCCTAGTTCCTAGAATGGCCACGAGGTGCAGTATTTACACTGAGATCGTAGTACCATTGTTACAGAATATATATACACTTCACACTATGTTCATGATCATAAATAGAATGTATATATACATAGGTATCTACACTGCCGAAGAACCTGCACGTGAGATCAACAGCAAGCTGTGAGAGGATGATATATGACAGGAGCCTGTTTAAGCCCAGAAATTCAGCATCCTTTCAGAAATAACTTTTCAAAATCATTATAAAAATCATAAAATGAGTTCATTCCAATGTTTGTTTTTTACTTCCAAAACCCAAAGTGGATGAAGGTGTCATGAAGACTGATGTTGGAGGATTTCAAAAGTCATCTTCATCCAATATTTGTACAAGAGGATATCTTTGACCAAAGCTGAATTTGTTAGAAATGTACGAGTCAATCCAAACATGGTGAAACATCAACTGTGGTCCAAGACATTCTCTTTAGTTAGAACAATAAAAGTAGTTGGTCATACGAACACGATTCCAATGCAATTGGGCCATTTCATTGGGTCAAAACAGAACCCTGTCCTAGATCCTCCTTTCAGAGAAACAGTGAGTAGTCATTGTGTGAACGATGAAACATTGGCGAGAAATTCTCCTCTTAAACAAAGGCACATAACAAGCTTGATAAAAGGTTTTGTCAAAACCTTACTTTCTTATTTGGTGAGTGGAGAAGCACAAAATCCACTGTCCCAGGTTAAGATGCATGTACAGACGTGCCAGGCTTCCAGACCACTAGCTGTTCTGGTGTGTCTAGGACCGTCCCTCATGTCATGGTGGGCATAAAGTGAGTGAGTGAGTTGGGTTTAACACACCGCCTTTAACAGTATTCCAGTTATATCGCGGCGTGTCAGCTTAATGTGGGAGGAAAGCCCAAAGTGATGCAGGTCTCAGACGTTTACCACTTCGGTGAAACCCACGAGCATGGGTATGGTGCTGACAAACCTAGAAACATAATTGGGGAGAACCAGGATTCGAACCCACAAGCATAGGTTTCTGGAGTGCCCAAGGGACGCAACTCTGCACAGCGAATCGCGGCGCCTTAGACGACTGGGCCACTCGTGCCCCCTGTATAGGTTTGAATAAATCACTAGCATGACATTGTATCATCAAAAGTCTTTAAACCCTCCAATCACCAGCACTAACTGACTGAGGTCAATAACAAGATGAAATGACGGGAGATCGTGTTCAGACATAATGCTTCTGGCGGAATTTTCTCTAAAAATCGTACTGATTCTCACAAAAACTTAATGGTTAATCTTCCTGCCTGATCATCATTATCCGTCAGCTCTCAGGACAAGAAATCAAAATTGCTCTGGAATCCCCCCAATATATTGTTAAGGGTTAAAAATTCAAGGCATTTTCCTCTGTAATGTTGAAGGGCATGCAAATAAAATATTAAATATCATTCCATTCAAATGGTTACCGCATATCTGACTTGACAGGATGCAGCTGCTTCTTGGTAGGGAGATGCGTCAACAGTAACCGACTATAAAAAAATCACATACAGAAAAATTCTTGAACATATTTAGATCATTTCATCATTTTTTGTCAAGCTAGAAAAAGATGTGTGATTAACTTGAGAAGAGGATTGATTGTTGAAAGTCAAGGCCTTTTCAAAGCAGAATTGAAATTCCATGACTTCTAAAGACACTGACAGGACTAAAGGTTCCAGGCCTCTGGTGGCAATGTACAATCATCTATTTGGAACCGATATTTTATGTAATACTTTGCATAACATAGAAACAGCTTCACACTTCAACAACCCTGCTTGCCCAAGCCCTGGTAGTGGTACAATCACTCCCTACTTGCCCACGCCCTGGCAGTGTTACAATCACTACCTACTTGCCCTCGCCCTGGTAGTGGTACAATCACTACCTACTTGCCCTCGCCCTGGTAGTGGTACAATCACTCCCTACTTGCCCACGCCCTGGCAGTGGTACAATCACTACCTACTTGCCCACGCCCTGATAGTGGTACAATCACTACCTACTTGCCCACGCCCTGGTAGTGGTACAATCACTCCCTACTTGCCCTCGCCCTGGTACTGGTACAATCACTCCCTACTTGCCCTCGCCCTGGTACTGGTACAATCACTCCCTGCTTGCCCACGCCCTGGTAGTGGTACAATCACTACCTACTTGCCCACGCCCTGGTACTGGTACAATCACTCCCTGCTTGCTCACGCCCTGGTAGTGGTACAATCACTACCTACTTGCCCACGCCCTGGTAGTGGTACAATCACTACCTACTTGCCCGAGCCCTGGTAGTGGTACAATCACTCCCCGCTTGCCCACGCCCTGGTAGTGGTACAATGACTCCCTGCTTGCCCACGCCCTGGTACTGGTACAATCACTCCCTGCTTGCCCACGCCCTGGTAGTGGTACAATCACTACCTACTTGCCCACGCCCTGGTACTGGTACACTCACTACCTGCTTGACCACGCCCTGGTACTGGTACACTCACTACCTGCTTGCCCACGCCCTGGTACTGGTACAATCACTCCCTACTTGCCCACGCCCTGGTACTGGTACAATCACTCCCTACTTGCCCACGCCCTGGTACTGGTACAATCACTCCCTGCTTGCCCGCGCCCTGGTAGTGGTACACTCACTCCCTGCTTGCCCACGCCCTGGTAATGGTACAATCACTACCTGCTTGCCCACGCCCTGGTACTGGTACACTCACTACCTGCTTGCCCACGCCCTGGTACTGGTACACTCACTCCCTGCTGTACCTTCACACCGTCCACACGAGAGCCAACAACAAACAGAAACCTTGTGCAGTGGGGGAAAGGTAAGGATAAGATATATGGAAGAACAACTTCTTTATTACAAATGGGAGCGCGTTTCGGTGTAGGTTCTAGTGAGTGAGTGAGTGAGTTTGGTTTTACGTCGCTTTTTGCAATATTCCAGCAATATCACGGCGGGGGACACCACAAATGGGCTTCACACATTGTACCCATGTCGGGAATCGAACCGGGTCTTCAGCGTGACGAGCGAACGCTTTAACCACCAGGCTACCCGACCGCCCGTGTAGCTTCTAACTTGCTTCATAACGGTGTTAGAACCTGCACCGAAACGTCGCTTCCAATTGTAATAAAGAAGTTGTTCATCCATCTATCCTTACTTCGTACTCCAACTTCTAAATGCCTCTCAAGGAAATCACTGGGTAAAAGAAGGGTAAACCATTTCTTGGGAAAAACACAGACTTTCCAATTCACAAAGGACAATTTCTTCATGAAACAGAATTTTGTGCCGTGATAATTACTTTCTCCCTGACAATGGTTTCAAGACAATGGGAAGCCCCATGACGTTCTGGTACCGCAAGTATAAGATGCACGCATATATACTGAGATACTTTTGAATGTTTTTAGAAGTTCGTTGTCACTTAAAAAAACAAATTGATAAGGAATAAAGAAATAATTACAATAAAACTGTTCCTCTCTACTGACAAAACTGTCCCTCAAACAAGGGATTTATTTGTTGTGGCCTGGGCTAAGTACTTAGCACAAATCATACTCTAAATACTTACAACAACTCTAAAAGAAGAAATAGGATTAAATAAATAATAGTTTAAAATTTGTCCATCTTGCGATTAAAGGTGTGAAAGAATAGGAGATATGAGAATGATTTCCTAACGACTAATCACAACCATCGTGTAAGTAGGACTGAACCACCAACATGGGAGACGATGAGTATTATAGTGAACAGATGAATATATATACAGGCCAATGTATTTCCTCAAACACACAATTCAATCTCATTCTGGGCCTTGTTCAACAAAGCGATCATCGCAAGTCTACTAGAGTTATTATTGACTTGGCGCCAAGATCACTTTGTGGGGGCCAGGGCCCTGGAGGATAAACACTTTCAGAAATATGATGATGATGATGATGATGATGATGATGATGATGGGGATGAAATGTTTATTCTAGTTTGCTCTTGAAAGCTGAGGCAGGTGAACATGGCACATGCAAAAACTGAAATATATATCCCAAACAGCTTGTAACCTATTTAGTCAGGGAAAGTGTATGTAAGTTTGATACAAAATATCTGCATCTATTAAAGATTTGATTGGATTAAAGTAAAATATATTTTCAAAAGTTCCAACGGATCCAAATAAGTGAAGAAAAACAAATTTCAATGTTGGGTTGGCAATATCAACATCATGGCGGCCAGTATCACCGATTACGATAGAAATTAAAAATTTAAAAAAACTGACTGAAAAGGAAAAGAAAGCCGTCAAAATTCTTTTTGATGGAACAGATGTCTTCATGTCCTTTAAAACTGGCTACACAAGTCTTCCCATACCCATTCCCGATCTCGACATTATTTAAGATCACGAGAACCAGGAACACGGGTCGTGGGGTTAGTGTAGGTTCAGTGAAATACGAGCCCTGGAGACATGGAGGATGCAGCGAGGATGCAGCGAGGATGCAGCTGTCCAGTCCTGACTCAGATCAGAGATGCTGACAAACCAGCCCTCAGCTTCACCTCTCACAGAACTACTGCTTAAAATCTTCTCTGAGTTTCCCACAACTGAGGGCTACAAGCAATTTGAAAGGAAAAAATAAATCCGTAACTAATATCCATAATAATCCTGGCAACAACAACAATGAAAATGATGATGATGATGATGATGATGACGATGATGACGATGATGTTAATGACGATGATGATGATAACGGCAATGATTAAATATAGAATTTCTGGCATTCTGGATTCACACGTTCCCACGAGAGCCGTCTCACACATTGGAAGAGAAAGCCTATGAGTGCACACTTTGGTCAAAGTGACAACTAGCCTTTGCTTAAAAAGAAAGAAACACAAAATACACGATGGATCTCAGTCGTTGGTGGAGAAAGTGTGACTAATCTCAGCTTTTTTCTCAACAGTAGTCTTTGGCCAAAAAACAGGCCTTACTAGCAGACTCTAATGCAATGCCATGGATGCGGAACACCAGTGAACACAAGCTATCATGTTGCTTAAATAGCATTTTACAGAGTTGCTGCCACAAAGTCCAAAGCACATCTTTCTTCACCATTCCAGGTTGAATCATCTGACTTTTCAGGGCATATTCCACGACCTTGACCTTGACCTTGACCCCACACCTAGCTTGACCTGACCTGGGTCCTGGCATTATGTGTCAGTCTGTCTTTAGACTTCAACTGGACTGTTATGTCTCTCAAAGCTCACGCATGGCTGTTTAGATGGCATGACCTTGAACTCTTTGGGGTGACCTTGACCCTGATGATGAGTGCAGGATACATGATGATGAACTATGACATAGGGGGTTATGTCGTACGTGCTATGCATCCCGAGTTCTCGCAACATCCACAACACAGGTAGACGCTGCTGAGAGGAAGTGACTCTTTCCATATGACCTCTTAAGCCTTCTATGTGACCTTCAAAACAAGGTCAAGGTCACCCTGATTGTCTGCTGTGGCCATGATAGACTTGTACTGATAGTAGAGTTCATTCATGTCTGTGATTCGGACTGATGGTGTCCTAACTGACCGTGTCTCTGATGCGGGCTCGAACAACTTGGAGAGAATCTCTTGCAGCTTCTCAACCTTGTATTCTGAAACAGCAACACAAAATCTCAGATGAGCAACTTGCATCCCTGAGGTGAGGTGAAATGGGGTTTAACGTCGCGTCCAAGATTATTGCACTTACATAGCGACGTGCATGTACGTGTGTGTGTTTGTGTGGCTGCTTGTACTAGTCCGGACTGATGATTTATAGTGCTAGCTCACTGAGATACCATGCCATAGTTTAACATGAATACCCCACTCAGACACAGTATACTGACTCCGAGCCGACCAGTCCTTGTTTTAGCCCCTTAATACCCTTAACGTCTTTTGGTATGCTGTGGTCGGGGATCAAACCCTGGACCTTCCGCTCTCTGGGCGGACGCTCTACCACTAGACCACGGAGGCGGTCTCTTGCATCCCTGAAGCCTAGGATCATGTGTTCAAATTCCAGATTCTTTACCAGGATCACACCAATGCCTCAGGGATTTACCGAAGTGGAAGACTTGCATCACTTTTTCTCACACACCAAGCTCGCATGCCATGATACAACTAAAATAATGTTCCGAGGGCGTTAAACCAAACTCACTAACTCAGATGTGTAATCAATATATTGAGACAGAAATATGTGATATGTAAATGTCGATCAAAGTTGGTTGGTTGGTTTGTTTGTTGTTTAACGTCGCACTCAGCAATATTCCAGCTATATGACGGCGGTCGGTAAATAATCGAGTCTGAAACCAGAGAATCCAGTGATTAATATCATGAGCATCAATCCACGCAATTGGGATCGATGACATGCATCAACCAAGTCAGCGAGCCTGATCACCCGATCCCGTTAGTTGCCTTTTACGACAAGTAGAGTCACCTTTTACATCAAGCATGGGTTGCTGAAAACCTATTCTACCCCGGAATCTTCACGGGTCTTTGGATCAAAGAATCATTCAGCAATATTTTCAGCAAAAGCCCACTTAGATCCCGTGCCACAGTCATGGTTAAAGCACTCAGACTCTGCACACAGACTCCGTGCCTACCAGTCCTTGTCTCGTCCCCTTACTGCCGAGCAACAGGCAGGGAAACAAGAAGTACCATCTTAAAACATCTTTTGTTATGTCGGGGTCCGGGAAGATGCATTATTGACTACAACATGGAAATGGGCTTCACACTTTATACCCATGTCGGGAATTGAACCCGGGTCTTCGGCGTGAACGCTTTAACCACTAGACCGCCCCGAACTGGGATTTGAATCCACAATCATAGGTTTATTGCGTGACCAGGGGATGCAACTCTTCAGAGATTGCGACTGTCAAGCCCCCAGAAACAGCAAGGTATGAGTGACATGATTGGTTGGTTGGTTTGTTGTTTAAAGCCGCAATCAGCAATATTCCAGCTATATGACGGCGGTCTGTAAATAATCGAGTCTGGACCAGACAATCCAGTGATTGATTTCATGAGCATCAATCAACGCAACTGAGATCTATGACATGCATCAACCAAGTCAGCGAGGCTGACCACCCAATCCCGATAGTCGCCTCTTAGGACAAGCATAGTCGCCTTTTACGGCAAGTATGGGATGCTGAAGACCTATTCTACCCCCAATCTTCATGGGGGGAGACAAGCATGGGTTGCTGAAGACCTATTCTACCCCGGATCTTCATGGGGGGAGACAAGCATGGGTTGCTTAAGACCTATTCTATCCCGGATCTTCACGGGGGGAGACAAGCATGGGTTGCTTAAGACCTATTCTACCCCGGATCTTCACGGGGCATAAGTGACATGAAGATGAAGCTGTCTCACCATCCAGGTCCTGCCCCAGGAATGAACACCATCTTTCCCTCATCTCCTCTGCTGAAGCCGTGTCGTCCGAGAAGCCCGACAGGAAGAGAGCTGGCATGGAAGGCAGCACCAGGTCCATCATAGTCGTCAGCATCTCGGAGATGTCATCCTCCGCCTCGAACATCTGGGCGGACCACGCGTTCAGTTTCTGTGACATGAACATGACATGACATGATAGCTTCATCTCAAATGACTTCCTCCCATTAACTTATTCTCTTGTTTCGTTTGTTGTTTAACGCTGCACTCAGCAATATTCCAGCTATATGACTGCAGTCTGTAAAGGATCAAGTCTGGACCAGACAATCCAGTGATTGACATCATCAGCATCGATCCAGGCAATTGGGATACAATGACATGCATCAATTAAGTCAGCGAGTCTAACCACCCAATCCCTTTTCGCCTCTTACGACAAGCATAGGCACCTCTTACGACAAGCATAGTTGCCTCTTTACACAAGCATGGCTTGCTGAAGACCTATTCTAACCTGCATCTTCACCGGTCTAAACTTTATTCAATAACAACATACTGTGACATTCACCTACTGTGAAGTATTCAGCCTCATGAATGTACAAAAACATTACCATTGTGTAAATAACACTTTACAGACAGTTTGACAACAAACCAGTGGTTAATATGATGAGCAACAGATTAATGCCCATGCTCCACTCAGCTGTTTACTCCCCACATTCTGCCCCGACATCTACTCACCTCTAAGCATTCCCTCTGGTAGAAGGCCACCAACTGTTTACTCCTCCCAAAGTCCTGCCCCGACATCTACTCACCTCTAAGCATTCCCTCTGGTAGAAGGCCACCAACTGTTTACTCCTCCCCACATTCTGCCCCGACATCTACTCACCTCTAAGCACTCCCTCTGGTAGAAGGTGAGGTGAAATTGGGTTTAACGTCGCGTCCAAGATTATTGCACTTATATAGCGACGTGCATGCACGTGTACGTGTGTGTGTGGCTGCTTGTACTAGTCCGGACTGATGCCGATTTATAGTGCTAGCTCACTGAGATACCATGCCGCAGTTTAACATGAATACCTCACTCAGACACAGTATACTGACTCCGAGCCGACCAGTCCTTGTTTTAGCCCCTTAATGCCGAGCGCCAGACAGGGTAACAACAAGTACAATCTTTTAACGTCTTTTTGTATGACGCGGCCCGGGATCGAACCCTGGACCTTCCGCTCTCCGGGCGGACGCTCTACCACAAGACCACGGAGGCGGTCTCTGGTAGAAGGCCACCAACTGTTTACTCCTCCCCACATTCTGCCCCGACATCTACTCACCTCTAAGCATTCACTCTGGTAGAAGGCCACCAACTGTTTACTCCTCCCCACATTCTGCCCCGACATCTACTCACCTCTAAGCATTCACTCTGGTAGAAGGCCACCAACTGTTTACTCCTCCCCACATTCTGCCCCGACATCTACTCACCTCTAAGCATTCACTCTGGTAGAAGGCCACCAACTGTTTACTCCTCCCCAAGTCCTGCCCCGACATCTACTCACCTCTAAGCACTCCTGCCCCGACATCTACTCACCTCTAAGCACTCCTGCCCCGACATCTACTCACCTCTAAGCACTCCTGCCCCGACATCTACTCACCTCTAAGCATTCACTCTAGTAGAAGGCCACCAGCTGTTTACTCCTCCCCAAGTCCTGCCCTGACATCTACTCAAGTCCTGCCCCGACATCTACTCTCCTCTAAGCATTCCCTCTGGCAGAAGGCCACCAACTGTTTACTCCTCCCCAAGTCCTGCCCCGACATCTACTCACCTCTAAGCATTCCCTCTGGTAGAAGGCCACCAACTGTTTACTCCTCCCCAAGTCCTGCCCTGACATCTACTCACCTCTAAGCACTCCTGCCCCGACATCTACTCACCTCTAAGCACTCCCTCTGGTAGAAGGCCACCAACTGTTTACTCCTCCCCAAGTCCTGCCCCGACATCTACTCACCTCTAAGCACTCCCTCTGGTAGAAGGCCACCAACTGTTTACTCCTCCCCAAGTCCTGCCCCGACATCTACTCACCTCTAAGCATTCACTCTGGTAGAAGGCCACCAACTGTTTACTCCTCCCCAAGTCCTGCCCTGACATCTACTCACCTCTTAGCACTCCTGCCCGGACATCTACTCACCTCTAAGCATTCCCTCTGGTAGAAGGCCACCAACTGTTTAGTCCTCCCCAAGTCCTGCCCCGACATCTACTCACCTCTAAGCATTCCCTCTGGTAGAAGGCCACCAACTGTTTACTCCTCCCCAAGTCCTGCCCCGACATCTACTCACATCTAAGCATTCCCTCTGGTAGAAGGCCACCAGCTGTTTACTCCTCCCCAAGTCCTGCCTCGACATCTACTCACCTCTTAGCATTCCCTCTGGTAGAAGGCCACCAGCTGTTTACTCCTCCCCAAGTCCTGCCCCGACATCTACTCACCTCTAAGCACTCCCTCTGGTAGAAGGCCACCAACTGTTTACTCCTCCCCAAGTTCTGCCCCGACATCTACTCACCTCTAAGCACTCCCTCTGGTAGAAGGCCACCAGCTGTTTACTCCTCCCCAAGTCCTGCCCTGACATCTACTCACCTCTAAGCACTCTCTCTGGTAGAAGGCCACCAGCTGTTTACTCCTCCCCAAGTCCTGCCCCGACATCTACTCACCTCTAAGCACTCCCTCTGGTAGAAGGCCACCAGTTGTTTACTCCTCCCCAAGTCCTGCCTCGACATCTACTCACCTCTAAGCATTCCCTCTGTTAGAAGGCCACCAACTGTTTACTCCTCCCCAAGTCTTGCCCCGACATCTACTCACCTCTAAGCACTCCCTCTGGTAGAAGGCCACCAACTGTTTACTCCTCCCCAAGTTCTGCCCCGACATCTACTCACCTCTAAGCACTCCCTCTGGTAGAAGGCCACCAGCTGTTTACTCCTCCCCAAGTCCTGCCCCGACATCTACTCACCTCTAAGCACTCCCTCTGGTAGAAGGCCACCAACTGTTTACTCCTCCCCAAGTCCTGCCCCGACATCTACTCACCTCTAAGCACTCCCTCTGGTAGAAGGCCACCAACTGTTTACTCCTCCCCAAGTCCTGCCCGGAGATCTACTCACCTCTAAGCATTCCCTCTGGTAGAAGGCCACCAACTGTTTACTCATCCCCAAGTTTTCACTCTTGCCCTCGATCACCTCAGTGTTGTAATGCCAAGCTATGTTAAAGTAAGGCATTGCTTCTGCAAACCTGCAATAAAACACAAGGGCTGTAGTCTAACTCATCTCACCTTCCCGAGGCTAGAGAGTTAACGGACTATAAAAGTCCAGTATTCACCCTTGCCGAACTAGGCTGGTATTATGGAGTTACATGATGGCTGGATTAACGAGTCTATGCATAGTCCAATCAAAATCGCGCACAGAAATCGAAATCAGGTTCATTAACTGTTGAGCAGATTTCGGTCGATTTCAGGATTTGCAAAACATGTGCACCGCCAACTCGTTGTCGGCAGATATTTCCCAAATCTTTTCATGTTTTTAATCAAGGTGCTCACGTGATTTGATGTATTTCGCGATGTAAGACCCGTTTTATCACAATACAGATCTTGATTATCGATCAGATCCTCCTGACTGGGCGCCACCATTCGGTAAAACAAACGCAAGTGATACGAGAGGTGGAATCTCATTGGTCCATAGGAGAGGCTTAGAGGGGACATAACTGGTAAAAGCCACTGGTTGCGCTATGATCGAGCCAAGTAGTTCTAGCCTAGTTAGGCAAGGGTGGAGACTGGACTTTTAAAGTCAGTTTACTCTCTTGCTTCGGGAAGATGAACTCATCTAGCCTGACCCACAACCTCCTGTATTATTTCAGGGCTGCACAGTAATGTTCATGTATGCAGTGTCTAACACTCTGACATATTGAGTGAGTGAGTGAGTTGGGTTTAACGCCATTTTAACAGTATTCCAGTTATATCGCCGCGTGTCAGCTTAATGTGGGAGGAAAGCCCGAAGTGATGCAGGTCTCAGACGTTTACCATCTAGGTGAAACCTATGAGCACGGGTATGGTGCTGACAAACCTAGAAACATAATCGGGGCGAACTGGGATTCAAACCCAAAATCATAGGTTTCTGGCGTGCCCAAGGGACGCAACTCTGCACAGCGAATTGGGGCGCCTTAGCAACTGAGCCACCCGTGCCCCCCGTGCCCCCCGTGCCCCCGGCCACATGTTGAACACAACATCAACAAGAGACAAGGCAATCCTGTCAAGTTAGACTGAATTCTTTAAAACACCAACTGGGCGGTTGGGTAGCCTAGTGGTTAAAGCGTTCGCTCGTCTCACCGAAGACCCGGGTTCGATTCCCAACGTGGGTACAATGTGTGAAACCTATTTCTCGTGTCCCCCCCCCAGTGATATTGCTGGAATATTGCTAAAAGCGGCGTAAAACAGTACTCACTCACTCACCAACTTGATGTAGATCAATCTGACACAGTCTAACGCCACACACTGAATGTTCCAGCAACATGATGGCTGCCTTTAAATAATTGAGTCTAGGCCAAACAATCCAGTGATCGATATTGTAAGCAGAGACAAGACACTGAGCCCGACCACCAATCCATTTGGCCACCTCTTACCACCAGCATGGTCGGGGTAATTCTTACCCAGACCTTATATATTGCAACTCATTACTCGACCTGGACATCAGCACCTGGGGTAGAGTAAACCTTTAAGAATTAATTCAACATGCTACACATTATCATCTATTTTAGTAAGGTCACTACTCTTTGAAATTAATATGCAGCCAGTGTCAAAAACAAGCTCAAACCTGACGCCGATTTTGTCATGCATTCTTGTGTTTTGCCCTGTTATTTTCGGAATGCTTATTTAATGAAGTTTATTTAAGAGGTGTTTACAATCATTTGTAGGGTTCTTATAGATAGATCACATCTGTAATCATGTATAGATGGACAATTGATAAAACCCCGTCTTGAGGAAAGACTTGATGTAACTATTTAACGTTGATTGTGTCAGATGGAAAACTGTGCAGGTCCATTAAGCTCCATTTGTCATCGTAATACAGTAATTTTCTGATTAAAATAGTAATGACTAAATCGTCATAGTGGGCAGTTCGGGGGGGGGGGGGGGGGCAGCAATTAATCGAATTAGGTTCAGTTGGTTGGTTGGTTGGTTTGTTGTTTTGCACTCAGCAATATTCCAGCTATATGACGGCGGTCTGTAAATAATCAAGTCTGGACCAGACAATCCAGTGATTGATATCATGAGCATGGATCCACGCAATTGGGATCGATGACATGCATCAACCAAGTCAGCGAGCCTGACCACCCGATCCCGTTAGTCGCCTTTTACGACAAGCATAGTCACCTTTTACAGCAAGCATGGGTTGCTGAAGACCTATTCTTCCCCGGATCTTCACGGGTCAAATCTGGTTCAGAAAAACATGGCCGAAAACCACAGAAACGATCAGCACTTTCAGGTCACGATGACCTCAGCCAGATGACATCAGCCAGGTCACCCACTGAGACCACCCATGTATGGGGCCTTTTCTAAACGGGAATCAGTGTGTATGGTCTTAGCAATATTGCAGCAATATCATGGCGTAACACCAAAATGAGCTTGACACAATGTACTCATGTGGGGAATTGAATCCGGGCTTTCGGCGTGACGAGCGAAAGCTTTAACCACGAGGCTATTAACACAGGGAACTTTCATCAGATCCAATGACTTTAGGTGAGATTATCTTACCTTTCTTTATAATACGCTTCTAATCCTTTAACAAAGAGGTACACCACTTCCCTGAACTGATGGTACTTCCGATGCCAGGCCTGAAACAGAACAGGGATGAAAAAGTGGGATGTTTCAAAATAATTGAGTCTTGACCAGACAGTACAGTGATTGACATCGTGAAGAAGAATTTCCAAAGTATATAGACAATACACAAAAAGTAGATTATTTGAAATGTCCACGTTCTATTCGTGCAATCAATATTTAAGTTACATTCTCTGTTACACACTCAGATTACAGCCAACATGGAATTCAACAGAAACCTCTGGCTAACACGTTCAAAACGAAATTACCTTACATCAAATACTAAATAAATTCCCGAAACAGAAACACCTAATGTTTATCTCTTAATTTGATACCTCATGTATCCTCAGACCCTGCTAGATATTCTCTCCAAATTACCTGACATCAAATATTCAATAACATCCCGAAACAGAAACACCTAATGTTTATCTCTTAATTTGATACCTCATGTATCCTCAGATCCTGCTAGATATTCTCTCCAAATTACCTGACATCAAATATTCAATAACATCCCGAAACAGAAACACCTAATGTTTATCTCTTAATTTGATACCTCATGTATCCTCAGACCCTGCTAGATATTCTCTCCAAATTACCTGACATCAAATATTCAATAACATCCCGAAACAGAAACACATAATGTTTATCTCTTAATTTGATACCTCGTGTAGCCTCAGACCCTGCTAGCCCTTTTCTCGAAATTACCACGCATTAAATTATAAAAGAATTTTCGAAACAGAAACACATAATGTTTATCTCCTCATTTGATACCTCGTGTAGCCTCAGACCCTAACCATTTTCTCGAATTTACCATGTATTAAATACTAAAAAAAATCCCCAAACAGAAACACGTAATGTTTATCTCCTAATTTGATACCTCGTGTAGCCTCAGACCCTGCTCGCCCTTCTCCTGTTGGATGGTCGTCATCATCTCCTGAGCTGCCGCACGTAAAGACTTCGTTCTGAAACACAGGAGGAGCATATCCTAATGTCTGTTTGTTGGTTCGTGTCGCAGTCAGCAATATTCCAGCTTTGTCCCATAATTGATTAATGCAGTCTGGACCAGACAATCCAGTGATTGATATGAGCAGTATCCATGCCTTCCTGCATATTGACACGCTATCAGTCACCGAGTCTGACCACAAATCTAATTAGTCACCTCCTATGACAAGCAAGGTATACTGAATGTAAGTAATAACACTTTTAGCAATATTCCAGCAGCGGACACCGGAAATGGGCTTTACACATTGTACCGATGTGGGATTCGAACACACTTGAAACGGATGGATTAAGCATCAGTCTGGCCGAGGAACAAGTGGTTGAAAGCATGAGCAAAAACACAAAACTGTTGGGGGGCTATGACACAGAGTCAAGAAGATCCCAAATGGAATTTGTGGAATTACCCAAATTGTTTTTGGTTTGGTTTGTTGTTTTACGCAGCTATATGACGGCGGTCTGTAAATAATCATAGACCAGACAAGCCAGTGATTAATATCATGAGCATTGATCCACGCAATTGGGATCAATGACATGCATCAACCAAGTCAGCGAGCCTGACCACCCGATCCCGTTAGTCACATTTACGACAAGCAGAGTCACCTTTTACATCAAGCATAGGTTGCTGAAGACCTATTCTACCCCGGATCTTCACGGATCCAATACTGTTGTGGGGCTATGACACCAAATCAAGAAGATCCCAAGTAGAGTGTGTGGAATTACCCAAATTGTGAACTGTCCCTGGGTGATTAAAACAGCAAACATTCATTTGTCTAGAGTCGAAGTCTTAATTGTCATAATGTTTCAACACAAACTTGGTAATTTACAGCCCACGATTTCGTTTTGACATAAATGAATCAGTTTTCGTATCTTCCTGGCTTTTTGAACAGCCACTGCGATCTGCCATGACTATTTACAATAAGTTGCAAAATCCAAAACACATGCTCAAGCACGATCGAAATCCGAACGTGAAAGTGAAAAATACGCTGTAGTCAGTGTGATTGGTCCTACTCAATATGTTTACACTTTTTCAAAACTATATTCAGTACTTGTCACTCACCTCTGTTCGTGGTCCAGCCTGTTCAGGTATGTGATCTGCTCCAGCAGCACCCACTTCTGTGTGTCCTCGTCCGTCCCGTTCATGAACAGATACAGGCTCACCATCCGCAGCCGCAGGTCGTCAAGAGGCTTCTTGGGAAACTGTTTCTCCAGCTTGGCCAGACTCCTTAGCTCACCCATAATGATCTGAAAGATGGACACCAGTTTGTAAATATTGACTGACAGTGTTCAAAATAAGGCCTGAAAGTCCTCAGCTCCATATAATGATCTGAAAGATGGACACCAGTTTGTAAATTCTCAAATTATTGACTGACAGTGTTCAAAATAAGGCCTGAAAGTCCTTAGCTCACCATAACGATCTGAAAGATGGACACCAGTTTGTCAATTCTCAAATTATTGACTGGCAGTGTTCAAAATAAGGCCTGAAAGTCCTTAGCTCACCATAACGATCTGAAAGATGGACACCAATTTGTAAATTCTCAAATTATTGACTGGCAGTGTTCAAAATAAGGCCTGAAAGTCCTTAGCTCACCATAACGATCTGAAAGATGGACACCAGTTTGTCAATTCTCAAATTATTGACTGGCAGTGTTCAAAATAAGGCCTGAAAGTCCTTAGCTCACCATAACGATCTGAAAGATGGACACCAGTTTGTAAATTCTCAAATTATTGACTGGCAGTGTTCAAAATAAGGCCTGAAAGTCCTTAGCTCACCATAATGATCGGAAAGATGGACACCAGTTTGTAAATTCTCAAATTATTGACTGGCAGTGTTCAAAATTAGCTAAGGTGAGATTTTCTTACCTTTTTTTATAATACGCTTCTAATCCTTTAACAAAAAGGTACACCACTTCCCTGAACTGATGGTACTTCCGATGCCATTGTGAAGTCATTGGTTACCATGACGTCAAATTTAAATTACATCACTAATGGCTCTGGACCCGTGAAGATCCGGGGTAGAATAGGTCTTCAGCAACCCATACTTGCCGTAAAAGGGGACTATGCTTGTCGTAAGAGGCGACTAACAGGATCGGGTGGTCAGACTCGCTGACTTGGTTGATGCATGTCATCATATCCCAATTGCGTGGATCAATGCTCATGATATCAATCCCTGGATTGTCTGGTCCAGACTTGATTATTTACAGACCGCCGTCATATAGCTGGAATATTGCTGAGTGCAGCGTTAAACCACAAACAAACAATGTCTCTGCTACTGAAGCTGTTAGCAGTACTTTTTACAGTTAAGACACTGCTTACTACTGTCTACAAACTGATGATGTTGGATGATGAATAAAATCTCAAGCAAGTGTCTGTTGATATAAAATTGGTTGGTTGATTGGTTTGTTGTTTAACGCCAGACAATCCAGTTATTAATATCATGAACATCAATCCATGCAATTGGGATTGATGACATGCATCAACCAAGTCAGCGAACCTGACAACCCGATCCCGTTAGTCTCCTTCTATGACAAGCAGTCACCTTTTATCGCAAGCATGGGTTGCTGAAGACCTATTCTACCCTGGAATCTTCACGGGTCTTTTGATATAAAATATATCAACACTCATTGACATATTTGATATCAAAAGACAATGGGGCAAGATTCTCTACATATTAAACAAATCTAGAGAAATGATGTCAGTCCAGACTCACACTCTGCAGCAACTCCCCCGGGGGCTTGGCGGCACTCATCTCCATCATGTTGATGACGATGCCCATGGTGTCTTGCATGGCCAGCTGGGCGTGGACGACGGACAGGTTGATCCGCTGGGACAGGTGCACTGTCTGAGTGCCTGTAGTTTGTGCTGAAACGCAACACCACAAATATACGGTAGTGATTGGGAGATGTGCACTGTCTGAGTGCGTGTAGTTTGTGCTGAAACGCAACACCACAAACATACTGTAGTGATTGGGAGATGGATTGAGTGAGTTGGGTTTAAGGCCGCGCTGAACTTGTCAGCTTAATCTGAGAGGATGAATATAAAGTGGTGCAGAACTGTAGTGATTGGGAGATGGATTGAGTGAGTTGGGTTTAAGGCCGCGCTGAGCTTGTCAGCTTTACCTGAGTTAATTATTGTGGGTAGGGAGACTTAAAGCGGCATATAACTGTAGGGATCCCAAGTGAGTGAATGTGAGTGAGTTGGGTTTAACGTCTCTTTTAATATTAACGTCTCCACTCATATCGCGGCGTGTCAGCTTAATGTGGGAGGAAAGCCCGAAGTGATGCAGGTTTCAGACGTTTACCACTTGGGTGAAACCCACGAGCACGGGTATGGTGCTGACAAACCTAGAAACATAATTGGGGCGAATCGGGATTCGAACCCACAAGCATAGGTTTCTGGTGTGCCCAAGGGACGCAACTCTGCACAGCAAATCGCGGCGCCTTAGACGACTGGGCCACCCATGCTCCCGGATCCCTAGTGAAACAAGAGTCATCAGGAGATGACATATCCCTCCATTCTGGTGCAACTCCAAAATGGAGTTGGTCACTTATACCTCACTCTTGGTTCATTAATATTGGATATGTTCACTTCAGTGAAGAAAAAATGCTGCTGTTCAGAATTTTTCAACATCCCAGTTCATCAAAAAGACAAAAATAAAAATTCAAAAAATAAAAACACAAAATTATCAAAAGGCACCAGATCACCACTAGACTGATCTGCATAGCAAGTTTCAACAAGAAATATTTTCAACGATTAAGGAGCTTGAATGGCTGACAGACGGACATGGTGATCAGAAGAATGGAGGTCCGAGAGAGATGCCTGACGTCAATGAAGAGGAAATGACAATTCCCGTGCTTATAACAACTCAGGATTCTGTCTAGATGTCTGAAAGGAAGTAAGGATGTCACGCCTCGAACATAATACTTGTATCTCAACTAGTTATCGATAGTTGCCAGTGAAGAGAACTGCTTGAAAAATCTTAAGATTTTTGTAGCGCTATGACAGCGGAAATACCGGATTTCTGGCACTGATGTAATAGAGGTTTTGTATCCACAGGCTGTAGGACCTTGCATCTGGGAAATCCCTGGTTGAAATCCTCAAGCATGCCATAGTGAGACTTGGAGCAATAGTCCAGCAGTACACCAGAAAATGGCTTCACACATTGTACTCATGTGGGCCATGGGCTTGAACTAAGGCACTTATTCCAGCAATATCAGGGCAGCAGTACACCAGAATGGCTTCACACATTGTACTCATGTGGGCCATGGGCTTGTACTGAGGCAATTATTCCAGCAATATCAGGGCAGCAGTACACCAGAATGGCTTCACACATTGTACTCATGTGGGCCATGGGCTTGTACTGAGGCAATTATTTCAGCAATATCAGGGCAGCAGTACACCAGAATGGCTTCACACATTGTACTCATGTGGGCCATGGGCTTGTACTGAGGCAATTATTCCAGCAATATCAGGGCAGCAGTACACCAGAATGGCTTCACACATTGTACTCATGTGGGCCATGGGCTTGTACTGAGGCAATTATTCCAGCAATATCAGGGCAGCAGTACACCAGAATGGCTTCACACATTGTACTCATGTGGGCCATGGGCTTGTACTGAGGCAATTATTCCAGCAATATCAGGGCAGCAGTACACCAGAATGGCTTCTCACATTGTACTCATGTGGGCCATGGGCTTGTACTGAGGCAATTATTCCAGCAATATCAGGGCAGCAGTACACCAGAATGGCTTCACACATTGTACTCATGTGGGCCATGGGCTTGTACTGAGGCAATTATTTCAGCAATATCAGGGCAGCAGTACACCAGAATGGCTTCTCACATTGTACTCATGTGGGCCATGGGCTTGTACTGAGGCAATTATTCCAGCAATATCAGGGCAGCAGTACACCAGAATGGCTTCACACATTGTACTCATGTGGGGCTTGAACTAAGGCAGTTATTCCAGCAATATCAGGGCAGCAGTACACAAGAATAGCTTCACACATGGTTGTTGCTGGTTCCTCTGTGAGGAGTTGGACCTACCAGGCTTGTCCCCTCTCCTCCTGTGGTCGGTCACCTCAGCGTCTCCCCCCACTTTCTTCAGCGCCATCTCTCGGTCCCAGTCCTCCAGCTCCTTCCCGAACTTCTTGTTGTCGTCCATCACCTGGTCGGAGAGGTCTGGTGGGAGAGGCTCTACCTGCTCGTTACGCTGCCTCCCTGAAACAATAAGCACATGGTGGACATCCGACTCTCCGATCAACCAGGGACCATTTTTACCCGAGTTGTGTACTGCAATTCACAGCAATAACGATTCATGTATGGCAATACGTACAACATATTTAATGCATTCTTTCGTCAGCAATATTCCAGCTACACGAGGTTGGTCTGTGAATAATCAAGTCTGGACCAGACAATCTAGTGAGACATCATGAGCATCGACCTACACAATTGGGATAAGCTAACATGCATCAACCAAGTCAGCAAGGCTGACCACCCGATCTCGAAAGTCTCCTTAATTTGTTATGGATCTATACATAGGACTTTCCCCGCACAATTTTGACGAAGTTGTCCGCCATTTTGTTGGATGTTGCTATGGTCCCAATGCATAATAGACACAGCATATACAGGAAGCTGGTCATGAACAGTTTTGATTTTTAGATGACAGGATTCAGTTGCATATTTCTGAACATGATTTTGAAAAACGCAATATACCAATATTTTCCAAATGTACTTTGATACATATTCATCAGTATTTCAAATTGTGGTATTCCGGTACACCTCTCTTCTCTACAATCAACTGTATCTGAGAACAAACAGGCACAAACAGACCATTACGGTGTACCTACCACGTACATGAGGCAGTAGGCACTGTCACTGTGGTAGCCTCCATTACGGTGTACCTACCTTCCAACGCCTCCAGTCTGGTGCGGTCCACGTACATGAGGAAGTAGGCACTGTCACTATAGTAGCCTCCACTACGGTGTACCTACCTTCAAACGCCTCCAGTCTGGTGCGGTCCACGTACATGAGGCAGTAGGCACTGGCATTGTGGTAGCCTCCATTACGGTGTACCTACCTTCCAACGCCTCCAGTCTGGTGCGGTCCACGTACATGAGGCAGTAGGCACTGTCACTATGGTAGCCTCCATTACGGGGTACCTACCTTCCAACGCCTCCAGCCTGGTGCGGTCCACGTACATGAGGCAGTAGGCACTGTCACTGTGGTAGCCTCCATTACAGTGTACCTACCTTCCAATGCCTCCAGTCTGGTGCGGTCCACGTACATGAGGCAGTAGGCACTGTCACTATGGTAGCCTCCATTACGGTGTACCTACCTTCCAACGCCTCCAGCCTGGTGCGGTCCACGTACATGAGGCAGTAGGCACTGGCATTGTGGTAGCCTCCCATGCTCTCCTTCTCAAGCTCCTCCCAGGAGGACTCGGACACGGTGATGTCGTTAAACTTGAGCCACTTCTCCCTGGTCAGGTCGTAAATGTAGGCCCAGTAGTGGCCGGACGCCGCCTGACCCTCGTGAACCAGCACAGCATGGAGATGGTAGGGGAACTGGAATACAAGTCAGGCCATGTTATAGTAACCAGAGCTCCAGATAAGCTTTTGGTGTTGTGGGTATTTTACCCATGCATTTTAAAATCATTGGGTATCAGTAATTCTATCTGGGTATTCAAATTTCTGTTACCCACTAGTTTTTACACATGTGGGTATTTAAGTTAAATATTTAAAAACACTATTCATCTAGTCCCTACAAACTGGTGTCGTGCTGGTTGGAGAGCTTTATAGGACTAAAAAATACCCAGATACTTCCACAGGAAAGTGTGATGGCAAATGATCATGATGTAACTGTCATCGTGGAGTTTGGCAAGGTTGACGAATGCCCGTTATAATTTCAAAATAAGTTGCTGATTTGCTAATCGTATACGCAGGGTTACTTCACAATATTTTGATGATACGGACAAGTTTGATTTTTGTAGCGTATCTGTAATGTTCGTTGTGGATTTGATACGCTTAGATTATATTTTACTGCGTATTTCTGCATTTCTGATGCGTATTTCACGCAGATACGCAGCTTATCTGGAGCTCTGAGTAACAGTGCAGGACATATTTATCTGGGATTCCAGACCAACTGACCTTGCCAATCAGGCTATGTTATATAATATTCCAGTTATATGACAGCGGTCTGTAAATAATCGAGTCTGGACCAGACAATCCAGTGATTGATATCATGAGCATCAATCCACGCAATTGGGATCGATGACATGCATCAACCAAGTCAGCGAGCCTGACCACCCAATCCCGTTAGTCACCTTTTACGACAAGCATAGTCGCCTTTTACGGCAAGCATGGGTTGCTGAAGACCTATTCTACCCCGGAATCTTCACATGTCAGCACTAGTTTGAAACTGGCGACTTCCATTCCAGACTAAGCTTTTCAAAGTATTTTAAATCAGTCATACAGCCCGTAACCATAGTTTTGTGTTAAGCTTGCATGATTAGAAATCATATTCCGCTAACAATGTAACAAAACAATGTAAATATTTTATTTTTCATTTTTTTATTTCATGTTCGTATCGTTATCTATCATGTTGTTGTCCAATTTTCGATCACAAACATTGATACTACTTAATTTCATTTATCCGACATACTCGTTAATCTGACATAATCATGCAACCAACCATGTTGGATTAACGGGACTTGACTGTATTTGAGAAGGTGATCAAGATAAGACATATACTGCGCACTCACTTTTTGCATAGCGTCGTCACTGTACGTGCTGTTGACCTGATCTTCAAGTCGAGATATGTTCTCTTGTAACTCTGAAACCAATTGGAAATCATGTTCAAACCTTGACAGGTAGCATACAGCTATCACTGGCTGTTGGGGATGGGTCTTGGATGGTTAAAGTGTATCCCAATATTTTACAATGTACAAGGCCGTGTTGTGATATGTATCACACTATATTGTATAATTCAAAATTTTGAGTATCAGAAGCAATTTGAAACATCAGAGCAAGAACTGAAGTTCATAAATGAACAAAACAAGATGCTGGAACAGCATAATATTCACTCATTCAATAAATACGCAGGGATGCACGCTCCGGGACAGTGGTGACTTGGTGTTACACCACTGCCACAGAAGAACTCCAGAATGCGAATTTGCATTTTGGAATTACGGAAAAATTTTGAAGGGACAAGTATTTGGCAAGTGTATTCCATTAAACACATGATAAAAATTGCTAACTGAAATCACACAATATACTGAGCACTAAAGCATGATATTGTGATATCATATTGTGATATCATATTGTGATATAATGGAAGGAATGAACCTCAATTCACCGATATACCGGTAATACTGCAACCCATACTGGCTACTAGTCCAGAGCTCCAGATAAGCTTTTGGTGTTGTGGGTATTTGACCCATGCATTTTAAAATCATTGGGTATCAGTAATTCTATCTGCGTATTCAAATTTCTGTTACCCACTAGTTTTTACACATGTGGGTATTTAAGTTAAATATTTAAAAACACTATTCATCTAGTCCCTGCAAACTGGTGTCGTGTGGGTTCGAGAGCTTTATAGGACTCAAAAATACCCAGATACTTCCACAAGAAAGTGTGATGGCAAATGATCATGATGTAACTGTCATCGTGGAGTTTGGCAAGGTTGACGGAATGCCCTTTATAATTTCAAAATAAGTTGCTGATTTGCTAATCGAATACGCAGGGTTACTTCACAATATTTTGATGATACACACAAGTTTTATTTTTGTAGCGTATCTGTAATGTTCGTTGCGTATTTGATACGCTTGGATTATATTTTACTGTGTATTTCTGCATTTCTGATGCGTATTTCACGCAGATACGCAGCTTATCTGGAGCTCTGCTAGTCTCAACATAGTGTCACGTCCTCTGAGGCAACACCGTCAAGTTAGCTTTACACAGAGCCAGGGTGGGCGCCTATGGACTTCTGGTGTGAAGAACAACACAGACGATGGAGAACTCCATCTATGAGGTATTCCTCCATGCCAACTCATTTGAGTTTTGTATGTTTGATTGTTGCTTGACGCTGCACTCAGCAATATCGCAACAAAATGACGGCGGTCTGTAAATAATTGAGTCTGGACCAGAAAATCCAGTGACTGAGATCATGAGTATCGATCCACGTAATGGAGACACGATGACATGCATCAACCAAGTCAGAGAGCCTGACCACCCGATCCCGTTAGTCACCTCTTACGACAAGCATGAGTTGCTGAAGACCTATTCTAACCCGGATCTTCACCGGTTGTTCCTCCAGGGAGCAGCTGGGGAACAGCTGACTGGCATCCCTCTTTCTTACTGAGAGAGTTGACAAAGCCTCACCCCTGACGTCAGTCTCCACCTCAGTCCGCCACCGCCGCAGACAGTCTTGTAGCACCTGGAGTTCACTCTCGGACACATGGCGGGGGGAGGGGCTGGGCACGTCGGGCGGGGGCTTGGGGGGCCTGCCCGGGGAGCGAGGCAGGGGGGATGACATGGTCACATCAACCGAGGGGACCGGTAGAGAGCTAGGAGATTCTGTCCTGCAGCTGAAGCACAGGATGACAAAGAGCATTTGTTTGTTGTTCAAAATCACATTCACCAATAACCTGACAACATAACACTGGCCTCTTTATAAATAAAGTCTGGATCAGACAAGCCAGTGATTGATATAATGAGCAACAACCCTCATAATCAGGGAATGATGACACATGATCGTAGTACTTGGATAAGAAAAAATAGCGAAATAGTGTGTACTAAATAGGCTGTTTCTCATCAGGTACTAAAATCCCAGAGCAAGCTATCCAACATATCTTGATACAATTTATGAACAATGAAAAGCTGTTTTCTTACTTTGTGACTGAGTTTGGTTTTGGAGATTCCATCTCGACATCATGTGACTGCTGGCTGGGAGTGCTGGGCTTACTCTCCGCGAACTGCAGCACGGAGGACAACACGTCCTGCAGGGGGAACCGCTTGCTTCCGGACCCGTAGCAGATGAACCTGGGACAGGCACAGGAATACAGGGGCAGGAACAAACGCCAACAGATGCTAATCCTTCTCACTGACTTACTTATCCATGACTAATCCATCTCACTGACCTACTTGTCCATCTCACTGACTTATCAATCTCACTGACCTACTTGTCCATCTCACTGACCTACTTGTCCATCTCACTGACTTATCAATCTCACTGACCTACTTATCCATCTCATTGACTTACTTATATATCTCATTTACCTACTTATCCATCTCATTGACCTACTTATCCATCTCACTGACCTACTTATCCATCTCACTGACCAACTTATCCATCTCACTGACCTACTTATCCATCTCACTGACCTACTTATCCATCTCACTGACTTACATATCAATCTCACTGACTTATCCATCTAACTGACCTACTTATCCATCTCGCTGACCTACTTATCCATCTCATTGACCTACTTATCCATCTCACTGACCTACTTATCCATCTCACTGACCAACTTATCCATCTCACTGACCTACTTGTCCATCTCACTGACCTACTTATCAATCTCACTGACTTACTTATCAATCTCACTGACTTACTTAAACATCTCGCTGACCTACTTATCAATCTCACTGACTTACTGACTTATCAATCTCACTGACTTACTGACTTATCAATCTCACTGACTTACTTATCAATCTCAATGACTTACTTATCAATCACACTGACTCACTGACTTATCAATCTCACTGACTTACTTATCAATCTCACTGACCTACTTATCCATCTCATTGACTTACTTTTACATCTCGCTGACCTACTTATCAATCTCACTGACCTACTTATCAATCTCACTGACCTACTTATCAATCTCACTGACCTACTTATCCATCTCACTGACCTACATATCCATCTCTCTGACTTACTTACTTATCCATCTCGCTGACTTACTTATCGAGTTTAGCATGCAAGACAGTGAGTTCCTCCTTCAGTTTTCTGGCCTCTTCCCGCCTCTGCCGAGTCAGCGCCTTGTTCCTCTCCATGTACCTGTGTAACAGAGACACCTTACGCTGAGACCGGCAACAACCAACCAGTGGCTGATAGCATGAACAGGAGTACTGACTGTGGACAGCGTTTGTTTGTTTGTTTGTTTGTGTTGTTTGTGTTGTTTAATGCTGCACTCAGCAATATTCCAGCTATATGACGGCGGGCTGTAAATAATCGAGTCTGGACCAGACAATCCAGGGATTAATATCATGAGCATCGTCCCACGCAATTGGCGATCCTGACCACCGGATCCCGTTAGTCGCCTTTTACGACAAGCATAGTCACCTTTTACAGCAAGCATGGGTTGCTGAAGACCTATTCTATCCCGGTCTACACAATTGGGATACAATGACATGCAAGCCAGCAAACCTGACCACCGGATCCCGTTAGTCGCCTCTTACAACAAACATCGTCTCCTTTCTATCGCATGGTGGATGGAATCGGTGAGCAAAGACAATTGGTTGAACATCTACTTCACATCACGCTTTCAGTATCAGTTACAGACACACCGTACTCAGTGTATTACGGTAAGCGCCTGCTCCAATAGCAGACTTTTCAAGCATATGACCTTCCAGGAGGTTGGTTGGTTGGATTGTTGTTTAACGCCACACTCAGCAATATTCTATATGACGGCGGTCTGTAAATATTCGAATCTGGACCAGACAATCCAGTGATTGACATCATGAGCATCGATCCACGCAATTGGGACCAATGACATGCATCAACCAAGTCAGCGAGCCTGACCGCCCGATCCCGTTAGTCCCCTTTTACGACAAGTATAGTCGCCTTTTACAGCAAGCATGGGTTGCCGAAGACCAATATTACCCCGATCTTCACAGGTCCCTTCCAGGAGGAAAGATTATATACAGGTGGATGTCATGAACCAATTTGTTGAAACCCGCTTATACCAAAATCAAGGGGGCAGCATTAGGTGTGGTGCCAAGGATCATAATCAGGATCAGCAGATCCTGGCATGGCAAGGGGACATAACTCAGTATCAAATGCCACATTTCGAGATGATTCCAATAAATGGTGCATGTAAGACTGGACGCTGAAAGAGAAAACATTTACTTACCTGTCCATGTAGATAACTTTAGGAAACTCTATCTTATTATGTATTTTTTCAGGTCGACCCATCTGCTGGTTGAACTGGAAACGTGAAAGCTCAAAGGTCAATACTGGAGGCAGGCGGGAGAACCACAGCTGAAACAGTAACAGGAGACCTGTGAGTGAGTGAGTGAGTGAGTGAGTGAGTGGGTGGCAGGGTGGGTGAGTGAGTGAGTGAGTGAGTGGGTGGGTGGGTTGGTGGGTGGGTGGGTGAATGGGTGAGTGAGTGAGTGAGTGAGTGAGTGAGTGAGTGAGTGAGTTGGGTTTAACGCCACTTTTAACAGTATCCCAGTTATACCACGGCGTGTCAGCTTAATGTGGGAGGAAAGGCCGAAGTGATGCAGGGATTCGAACCCACAATCATAGGTTTCTTGTGCGCCCAAGGGATGCTGCTCTGCACAGCAATTTGCAGCACCTTAGACAACTGGGCCACCCATGCCCCCAGGAGACATGTGAAACTTCTGTTTTACGTCTGTCTCAGAAACTCATATATATATATATATATGGCAAGACAAGCATGGTACTTGGGACATATTCTGGCCCAGAATCCCCAGTGGGGTGATAGCAAGAGTTGCTTGAAACCTATTCTGACCCAGAATCCCAAATTGAGTGTAAGCAAGAGTTTCTGGGGACCTATTCTGACCTAGGATCCAATATGGGTATAAGCAAGAGTTTCTGGGAACCTATTCTGACCCAGGATCCAATATGGTATAATCAAGAGGTCGTCAAAGGAAAAGCAAGTAGCACTATATCTATAGAAAGCAAACTGTTTACTGCAACAGTGTGTGACAAATGACATATTTCCAACACTCACCTCCTGGCCTGATTTCTGTGTGACGTCACTACTGACAGCCTCGATCTCACCCTGGGCAGTGGCGCCCTCTAGGCTCTCGTGAATATCACGAAAGCCGTTCACCTGCAAGGGGAACTGCCCAAACGTCTCCTCATTGGTGAAACCCTTTCCTGTGAACCAGACATTGAATTCTAGACGTGTTGGTCAGTTCTACACCAACAGGAGGTGTATTTATAGAGTTGAGTCATTTACGATAAATATCTCCGTACTATGGGTGCTATTAGTATCTCAATACAGTACTTTTATTTCATCAGTTGACATTCTCTTGTTTTGCTGGTAAATCACAACACTCAATCATTTGTTAATTAATTTCCAAAGGCCAAAGATGAGTGAGGTGAGGTGAAATTGTGTTTAACGTCGCGTCCAAGATTATTGCACTTACATAGCGACGTGCATACAGGTGTGTGTGTGTGGCTGCTTGTACTAGTCCGGACTGATGCCGATTTATAGTGCTAGCTCACTGAGATACCATGCTGCAGGTTAACATGAATACCCAACTCAGACACAGTATACGGACTCCGAGCCGACCAGTCCTTGTTTTAGCCCCTTAATGCCGAGTGCCAGACAGGGTAACAACAAGTACCATCTTTTAACGTCTTTTGGTATGACGCGGCCGGGGATCGAACTCTGGGCACTGTGAATGTTATGCTATTTATAGTCAACTGGGAAATACCAGAGAATCTGCAACAGTTTTAATTCAGGTTTTTTTACACCAATATAATTTGAAATGTCATATATCGTATGTATCGTGATCATTGAGTTGTATATCGATATAATCATGTGGGGCTCCTATCAAGTACAATACTGTATCACCATATCGTTACACCCCTACGATCAATTACTGTATTCGACGTAATAAGCACCCAGGGCACTCTCAAAATTAGACATAGGGGGCTCATATCAGAATATAATTTTGGTGAGGAAAAAAATCAGAATTGAAAGATTGTAAATTTCGTGGTTTATGCTGACAGCCTGAAATGATACAAAAGAAGAATCTGTGCATATTATACATGACAGATATATTTTTCCAGAATTTAATTGCCCATAATTAAAGGTGCATATAACACGTGTGCGTATTATACATAAATAAATAAGTCTTGTGTACATTGATCAATCTGAAGGGGTGCTATTTTGAGATTGTTCACTAGCCAATATATTAGCAAATATCGCAATGGGCGCTTATTAGAGTGGGGTGCTTATTACGTGGAATCCAGTAAGTCATCTCTTACAATAAGCATGGGTTACTTGAGATAAATTCCAACCCAAGATCCACATCACCCACCTTCGTGATATCCCTCCGCCTGGAACTGCCCATAAAATAGATCCACAACAGGATTGTCATCCTTCTTATCCTCCTGCTGAGAACACCCCGCCTTCCTGGAAAAAAACATAATTCAGTTGCCATGGTTACTGTGTGAAGTGTTCAAACCATTATGTTTAAATGCAGTAATTTCTTCATTGACATGATGCTACTGTCTGCAATCTACAATTAGAGATTTAAAAATGCATATTTGAAACATACTGTCAGTGTCAAAATTCAATCTTATCAAAATTAGATCTGAAGACCTGAGAACCTCTCTATAAGGAGTGAGTATGGTTTCAGCCAGATTCCAGCAATATTCCAGCAATATCACGGGGGGGCACCGGGGGGTTTACCACTATGTGGCCGAGGGGCTTCAGACATTGTACCCATGTTGGGAATCAAACTTGAATCTTCGGCATCAACCACTAGGCCAGGGTTAGAAACTAACAGTTTTCCTCCACTAGTCCTTATAATGATAACATATAGCAAAACCCTTAAAAAGGGCAAATTTCTACACGTCCTTATGATACCTTTACCATTTGGCAGTTTGGCAAGGACTATAGGACTAGTGCCAATTTCTAACGCTGTAGGCTACCCCACCATCCCTACAAAGAGGACGTCAGGCGAACTTTCTAATTAGCCACTAAGCTTCCTATATTCTCGGTACAAGTCTCTCTTACTGCTATTGCCTGTATTCTGCTGCATACGAGGTTGTGTATTTCTGGTCATGCATGCGTTTCTCTGTTTACTTTCACAATGGTGGCGTGTACAAATCAGAATATTTCACATTTTTTCAAGAGCCATACCACCCTGACAATTGCAGAAAGACAGAACAATGGCTGAAACTGCCAGAAGAACTGAGGCGCGTTTATTAGATGCAATGTGGTCAGCATAATGGAATCACAAAGTTCAGCATTGCTATTATGTAGCAGTGCCTTGCAATGCACAGTGACGAAACTCATCTCCCCAGTGAACCACATGATTATTCCCTGAAGTACAATCGTGAACATTTTGTGAATAGATGGCAACATGTCAGTACAAGCAAGGTGTACCTTGCAGCAAAACGAATGTCAAATTAATTACAACATCATCAAAAGCAGATCTTTTACTCCAATACCAGCTCCCCAAGCTTAGATGTGTCCACCCAATACACACAAAACAAGACTTACGCTTCTTGTGGGGATGAAGGGTCGGAGTTATCTTTCTTGAAAGCATCCTCAAGCCATTCCAAGAGTTTATGTTGAAACTCACTAACGTCCTGCAATACAAGTCAATACAATAAGACATCATTAGATTAACATCATAAACATGAGAATACACTTTTTAATTTCATGTTTTGCTGACCAGGTTTGAGTGAGTGAGTGAGTTTGGTTTAATGCCGCTTTTAACAGTATTCCAGTTATATCACGGCGTGTCAGCTTAATGTGGGAGGAACGCCAGAAGTGATGCAGGTCTCAGACGTTTACCACTTCGGTGAAACCCACAGCATGGGTATGGTGCTGACAAACCTAGAAACGGGGCGAACCGGAATTCGAACCCACAATCATAGGTTTCCGGCGTGTCCAAGGGACGCAACTCTGCAAAGCGAATCGCGGTGCCTTAGATGACTGGGCCACCCGTGCCCCCGGGAAGGACAAGATATATGAATGAACAACTTCTTTATTACAATTAGGAGCGACGGTTTTGTGTAGATTCTAACCCCGTTATCAAGCTAGTTTTAGAACCTACACCGAAATATCCCTCCTAATTGTAAATCCATCCTAAATGTTCATCCATTGGCATACATCTTTTTAAATTACTTGGCACTCCAACTTCTAAATGCCTCTCAAAGATGTTCCTCTATAAGGTGTTTGCCAGGGCCAGAAGAGATCATATATAAAATTCTAATATAAATTTATTATATAATAATATAAAAGGTCATATTTACTTATTGTTACATTATTTTACTTGCAGCATTCATTTTCTAATCCTTGGGGAGATAACTATAACCTAAATGTGCTACAATAACCTGCACCACCCCCAGAACACACTGGGCCTGTGACTATCTGTACGGGCTACCATCACCCACCTGCTGGCTGTCACTGGCTCCTGTAGGAGACTACCACCAATCACCTGCTGTAGGAGACTACCACCACCCACCTGCTGGCTGTCACTGGCTCCTGTAGGAGACTACCACCACCCACCTGCTGTAGGAGACTACCACCACCCACCTGCTGTAGGAGACTACCACCAATCACCTGCTGTAGGAGACTACCACCACCCACCTGCTGTAGGAGACTACCACCAATCACCTGCTGTAGGAGACTACCACCAATCACCTGCTGTAGGAGACTACCACCACCCACCTGCTGGAGGAGACTACCACCACCCACCTGCTGTAGGAGACTACCACCAATCACCTGCTGTAGGAGACTACCACCAATCACCTGCTGTAGGAGACTACCACCACCCACCTGCTGGAGGAGACTACCACCACCCACCTGCTGTAGGAGACTACCACCAATCACCTGCTGTAGGAGACTACCACCACCCACCTGCTGGAGGAGACTACCACCACCCACCTGCTGGAGGAGACTACCACCACCCACCTGCTGTAGGGGCTACCACCACCCACCTGCTGTAGGAGACTACCACACCCACCTGCTGTAGGTGACTACGACCACCCACCTGCTGTAGGGGCTACCATCACCCACCTGCTGTAGGAGACTACCACACCCACCTGCTGTACGGGCTACCATCACCCACCTGCTGTAGGGGCTACCATCACCCACCTGCTGTAGGGGCTACCATCACCCACCTGCTGTAGGGGACTACCACCACCCACCTGCTGTAGGGGCTACCACCACCCACCTGCTGTAGGGGACTACCACCACCCACCTGCTGTAGGGGCTACCACCACCCACCTGCTGTAGGGGACTACCACACCCACCTGCTGGCTGTCACTGGCTCCTGTAGGAGACTACCACCACCCACCTGCTGTAGGAGACTACCACCACCCACCTGCTGTAGGAGACTACCACCACCCACCTGCTGTAGGAGACTACCACCACCCACCTGCTGTAGGAGACTACCACCACCCATCTGCTGTAGGGGACTACCACCACCCACCTGCTGTAGGAGACTACCACCACCCACCTGCTGGAGGAGACTACCACCACCCACCTGCTGGCTGTCACTGGCTCCTGTAGGGGAGGAGAAAGCCTCCTTCAGAATATCCACAGCTTTGGACGGATCCACGTACTTCTTGTTAGAGCCGACCAGCAAGGCAAACAGGTGACGCAGCTCGTGCATGAACCGATGGTTTCTCCTCTCCTGCCAAAGATGCAACAAACCCAATAACACTTGTAGCAATCCACTTCCGTAATAACTGACGAGGTGGGGCACAGTTTTAAAAAAACATTGGAACAGGCAACAAGACTTCTGTAAAAGTTTCAAATTTCAAATATTTTCTTTCATGCCCCACTCAAAAAAAGTTAAACAACACCAACAAATGGAAAGATAATCATGACAGATAAAGTATGGTATATGTATAACTGTGTTTGAATATGCTGTGGGAAATATTAACCTCATTAGTTGTTACATGTCTATGTTTAGTTTGATTGGTCGGTCGGTTGGTTGTTTAACGTCACACTCAGCAATATTGCAGCTATATGACGGCGGTCTGTTAATAATAGAGTCTGGACCAGACAAGCCAGTGATTGATATCATGAGCATTGATCCACGCAATTGGGATCAATTGGCATGCATCAACCAGTGAGCCAGACCACCTGATCCCATTAGTCGCCTTTTACGACATGTATAGTTGCCTTTTACAGCAAGCATGGGTTGATTAAGACCTGCTCTACCCCGGCTCATCATCATCATATGACTGTGGGTGAGTATGGTTTTACGCCTCTTTTGGCAATATTCCAGCAATATCACGGCGGGGGACACCAGAAATGGGCTTCACACTTTGTACCCATGTCGGGAATCGAACCCGGGTCTTCGGCGTGACGTCATCATCATATGAAGGCCTCACCAGTCATTGGAAGAAGAAAAGACATTATTGTCCCAGAGTAGCTGACCTTAATATGTGACATTTATCACAATAAAAATTCAGATGAGCTTCTGCTAGGGTGCTCTGCTACTTCCTCATCGCCATGGCAACACGGACATACTTACATTGGTTGTTGTTGAAGGCCCATCATTTGGAAGCTGGAAATTCAGCACTATGCGTCGAAATTTTCGTAGATGAAAGAGTGACTGAAACAAAGACAGAAACGTCCACAAACACCCAGGTCACTGAAACATTACTCCTGAACAAAGACTAGGACCAGTTCCTGCTGTATCCGAGATTTCATGATCGCGGAATATTTTAAAGAAATTCCCACTTGCAGAACTCAAGAACTCTTGCAGAATTTTGCATTCATTTGCCACAAAATTTTAACACACAAGTCAAAAGCTTGTTTTATTCCTGTAAACATGTATGCCGTTCTGGAGTGAAGTTTCATGATTTGTGTGTATATATATATATCAAATTATTGTGGCAGAATTTACAAAAATTGAATATTTTTTTTTTGGCAGTGGAACGGAGGGGGGACTGTACGACGTCCCTAACAAGGTCAGGAGGTCAAAGAACATCCCTGGAACAATGCTAGTGCGCTGATACGGCAATCCAACCGTTCTAGTCAAAGGGAGATAACTGTTCCTGATCTCTGCATCTCTCTACTTGCCTCACATAGAGAGGCGTTGATGATCAGATTTTTTTTCTAGCAAAAACAGACATACAAGGAAAATATTTCTTATCTTTCCTTGTGAGGGTGTCCGGCATTGCAACTCCCTCTTAAGTTCATCTGTTACAAAATATCATAATGAAGTTGTGTGATGAGAACAGATCTCGGAAGCCTGTTACTATTAATATCAAATTTCCAAAAAATGTGTCACTCGATTTTCGCAGAAAAGGAATCTCATCTTATACCTTTTACATTATCAATCAATGTATGTGAAGTGTCACCATGGCAACCGACCCCTGCGTACCTGTATGACAGCACTGAACCAGCATGTATTGTGTCACCATGGCAACAGCCACCTGCGTACCTGTATGACAGCGCTGAACCAGCATGTATTGTGTCACCATGGCAACCGACACCTGCGTACCTGTATGACAGCACTGAACCAGCATGTATTGTGTCACCATGGCAACAGCCACCTGCGTACCTGTATGACAGCGCTGAACCAGCATGTATTGTGTCACCATGGCAACAGCCACCTGCGTACCTGTATGACAGCACTGAACCAGCATGTATTGTGTCACCATGGCAACAGCCACCTGCGTACCTGTATGACAGCACTGAACCAGCATGTATTGTGTCACCATGGCAACAGCCACCTGCGTACCTGTATGACAGCACTGAACCAGCATGTATTGTGTCACCATGGCAACCGACACCTGCGTACCTGTATGACAGCACTGAACCAGCATGTATTGTGTCACCATGGCAACAGCCACCTGCGTACCTGTATGACAGCACTGAACCAGCATGTATTGTGTCACCATGGCAACAGCCACCTGCGTACCTGTATGACAGCGCTGAACCAGCATGTATTGTGTCACCATGGCAACAGCCACCTGCGTACCTGTATGACAGCACTGAACCAGCATGTATTGTGTCACCATGGCAACAGCCACCTGCGTACCTGTATGACAGCACTGAACCAGCATGTGTTGCCAACGTTCTTCAGTCCTACTGGCCATCCCTCGGTGCGCTTGCGTTCATGGGGGTTGAGTGGGTCGACAAACCATACCTCCCCTCGTTTCCTCTTTGTCCCTGCCTTGCTCTCGGCCAGACTGGCTTCTAGAACCCTGCAGTACAGAGTGAGTGAGTGAGTGAGTGAGTGAGCGAGTGAGCGAGTGAGCGAGTGAGCGAGCGAGTGAGTGAAGTTGGGTGTTTCGATGGGTGAGTGGGTGGTTGAGTGAGTGAGTGAGTGAGTGAGTGAGTGAGTGAGTGAGTGAGTGAGTGAGTGAAATTGGGTGTTTCGATGGGTGAGTGGGTGGTTGAGTGAGGTGAGTGAGTGTGTGAGTAAGTGAGTGAGTGAGTATGGTTTTACACCACTTTTAGCAATATTCCAGCAATATCACGGCTGGGGACACCAGAAATGGGCTTCACACATTGTACCCATGTCGGGAAGCGACCCGGGTCTTCAGCGTGACGAGCGAACGTTTTAACCAGAATCCTGCTGTACAGAGTGAGTGAGTGAGTGTTTCGATGGGTGAGTGAGTGTTTCGATGGATGAGTGGGTGTTTGGTTGGGTGTTTCGATGGTTGAATGAGTGAGTGTTTCGATGGGTGAGTGTTTGAGTGTTTGAGTGAGTGAGTGAGTGAGTGAGTGAGTGACTGAGTGAGAGTGTTTTGATAGGCGAGTGGGTGTTTGGTTGGGTGTTTCGATGGTTGAATGAGTGGTTGAGTGAATGAGTGGTTGAGTGAGTGAGTGAGTGAGTGAGTGAGTTTAACACTGCTTTCAATAGTATTTCAGCTATATATGCTAGCTTGATGCAAGCCCCAGACATTTACTGCAATGATGAAACACAATCATGGAGCTGACAAACCTCGGACATAATCAGGATGAATGTGGAGTCGAAACCCCGATCATCATCTTCCCGAGGCATGAGAGTTAACTGACTATAAAAGTCCAGTTTCCACCCTTGCCGAACTAGGCTGGAATTCATGGGCTCAATCGTAGCGCCACCAGTGGCTATTACCAGTTATGTCCCTTCTAAGCCTCTCCTATGGACCAATCAGATACCCCCTCTCATATCACTTGAATTTCTTTTCAAACAAAATGGCGGCGCCCAGTCAAGATGATATGATCAATAATCAAGAATATATTGTGATAAAACGAGTCTTACATAGCGAAGTCCATCATACCACGTGAGCACCTTGATTAGAAACATGAACAGATTAAGAAAATATCTGTTGACAACGGGTTGGCGGTGCACATGCTTTGCAAATCCTGCAATTGACCGAAATCTCCACGACAGTTGACGAACCGGATTTCGATTTCGTTGCGCTATTATGATTGGACTATGCATAGACTCGTTAGTCCAGCCAAAATGTAACTCCATAATACCAGCCTGGTTCGGCAAGGGTGGAAACTGGACTTTTATAGTCAGTTAACTCTCTTGCCTCGGGAAGATGCCGATCATAGGTTTCTAGCCCATCTGAGGAACACATTTATGTACAGCGATCTGTCAGTGACACTGAGGACAACTGGGCCACCCATGCCCTCAGTCCTAATGATTCTTCACATACGGGTTATAGGGGCGTGGCGTGCGTCGTTTAGGTGGTGGGTAGGGAGGAAGGCCCTCTATAAGTGGTGATGCTGATTCCGACAGTTCATTCATGGTATCGTCAAGGTACCTGCTGATATCCTGCTCCTCTCTGGTCACCTGACCTCCCAGAATGCCCTGGCTGTCCTGTAGACTGGCCGCTATAGCTTTCTGCAACTCATCACGGTCAGTGGTCGGCTCATTGGTCAGGTCGATTACTCCTGGAAACATAGAGAGAAACTGTAAAATAGTCACCAAAAGAAATTGACTTCCTGTTATTAGTTTTGTGTCAAAAAGTTTATGTCCCATAACTTTACCTCTTTATTCTGCGTGGTGCTGAGGTTGCTTCCACCAATACCTACCACTACTACCACTGCTACCACTACTACCACTGCTACCACTACTACCACTGCTGCTTACCCTTGCTGGAGACTGCTCCCTCTGTCTTCTGTGTGGGGCTGGGGACGGCCTCACCCCGCCCACCCTAACATCTACCACTACTACCACTGCTGCTTACCCTTGCTGGAGACTGCTCCCTCTGTCTTCTGTGTGGGGCTGGGGACGGCCTCACCCCGCCCACCCTTACATCTACCACTACTACGACCATCAGTTCTGTTGCTGCTTACCCTTGCTGGAGGCTGCTCCCTCTGTCTTCTGGGTCGGGCTGGGGACTGCCTCACCCCGCCCACCCTAACATCTACCACTACTACCACTGCTGCTTACCCTTGCTGGAGACTGCTCCCTCTGTCTTCTGTGTGGGGCTGGGGACGGCCTCACCCCGCCCACCCTTACATCTACCACTACTACGACCATCAGTTCTGTTGCTGCTTACCCTTGCTGGAGGCTGCTCCCTCTGTCTTCTGGGTGGGGCTGGGGACGGCCTCACCCCGCCCACCCTAACATCTACCACTACTACCACTGCTGCTTACCCTTGCTGGAGACTGCTCCCTCTGTCTTCTGTGTGGGGCTGGGGACGGCCTCACCCCGCCCACCCTAACATCTACCACTACTACGACCATCAGTTCTGTTGCTGCTTACCCTTGCTGGAGGCTGCTCCCTCTGTCTTCTGGGTGGGGCTGGGGACGGCCTCACCCCACCCACCCTAACATCTACCACTACTACCACTGCTGCTTACCCTTGCTGGAGACTGCTCCCTCTGTCTTCTGTGTGGGGCTGGGGACGGCCTCACCCCGCCCACCCTAACATCTACCACTACTACCACTGCTGCTTACCCTTGCTGGAGACTGCTCCCTCTGTCTTCTGTGTGGGGCTGGGGACGGCCTCACCCCGCCCACCCTTACATCTACCACTACTACGACCATCAGTTCTGTTGCTGCTTACCCTTGCTGGAGGCTGCTCCCTCTGTCTTCTGGGTGGGGCTGGGGACGGCCTCACCCCGCCCACCCTAACATCTACCACTACTACCACTGCTGCTTACCCTTGCTGGAGACTGCCCCCTCTGTCTTCTGTGTGGGGCTGGGGACGGCCTCACCCCGCCCACCCTTACATCTACCACTACTACGACCATCAGTTCTGTTGCTGCTTACCCTTGCTGGAGGCTGCTCCCTCTGTCTTCTGGGTGGGGCTGGGGACGGCCTCACCCCGCCCACCCTAACATCTACCACTACTACCACTGCTGCTTACCCTTGCTGGAGACTGCTCCCTCTGTCTTCTGTGTGGGGCTGGGGACGGCCTCACCCCGCTCACCCTTACATCTACCACTACTACCACTGCTGCTTACCCTTGCTGGAGACTGCTCCCTCTGTCTTCTGTGTGGGGCTGGGGACGGCCTCACCCCGCCCACCCTAACATCTACCACTACTACCACTGCTGCTTACCCTTGCTGGAGACTGCTCCCTCTGTCTTCTGTGTGGGGCTGGAGCAGCCTCACCCCGCTCACCCTAACATCTACCACTACTACCACTGCTGCTTACCCTTGCTGGAGACTGCTCCCTGTCTTCTGTGTGGGGCTGGGGACAGCCTCACCCCGCTCACCCTAACATCTACCACTACTACCACTGCTGCTTACCCTTGCTGGAGACTGCTCCCTCTGTCTTCTGTGTGGGGCTGGAGACGGCCTCACCCCGCTCACCCTAACATCTACCACTACTACCACTGCTGCATACCCTTGCTGGAGACTGCTCCCTCTGTCTTCTGTGTGGGGCTGGGGACGGCCTCACCCCGCTCACCCTAACATCTACCACTACTACCACTGCTGCTTACCCTTGCTGGAGACTGCTCCCTCTGTCTTCTGTGTGGGGCTGGGGACGGCCTCACCCCGCTCACCCTAACATCTACCACTACTACCACTGCTGCTTACCCTTGCTGGAGACTGCTCCCTCTGTCTTCTGTGTGGGGCTGGGGACGGCCTCACCCCGCCCACCCTAACATCTACCACTACTACCACTGCTGCTTACCCTTGCTGGAGACTGCTCCCTCTGTCTTCTGTGTGGGGCTGGGGATGGCCTCACCCCGCTCATCCTAACATCTACCACTACTACCACTGCTGCTTACCCTTGCTGGAGGCTGCTCCCTCTGTCTTCTGTGTGGGGCTGGGGACGGCCTCACCCCGCTCACCCTAACATCTACCACTACTACCACTGCTGCTTACCCTTGCTGGAGACTGCTCCCTCTGTCTTCTGTGTGGGGCTGGAGACGGCCTCACCCCGCTCAACCTAACATCTACCACTACTACCACTGCTGCATACCCTTGCTGGAGACTGCTCCCTCTGTCTTCTGTGTGGGGCTGGGGACGGCCTCACCCCGCTCACCCTAACATCTACCACTACTACCACTGCTGCTTACCCTTGCTGGAGACTGCTCCCTCTGTCTTCTGTGTGGGGCTGGGGACGGCCTCACCCCGCTCACCCTAACATCTACCACTACTACCACTGCTGCTTACCCTTGCTGGAGACTGCTCCCTCTGTCTTCTGTGTGGGGCTGGGGACGGCCTCACCCCGCTCACCCTAACATCTACCACTACTACCACTGCTGCTTACCCTTGCTGGAGACTGCTCCCTCTGTCTTCTGTGTGGGGCTGGGGACGGCCTCACCCCGCTCACCCTAACATCTACCACTACTACCACTGCTGCTTACCCTTGCTGGTGACTGCTCCCTCTGTCTTCTGTGTGGGGCTGGGGACGGCCTCACCCCGCCCACCCTAACATCTACCACTACTACCACTGGTGCTTACCCTTGCTGGAGACTGCTCCCTCTGTCTTCTGTGTGGGGCTGGGGACGGCCTCACCCCGCTCACCCTTACATCTACCACTACTACCACTGCTGCTTACCCTTGCTGGAGACTGCTCCCTCTGTCTTCTGTGTGGGGCTGGAGACGGCCTCACCCCGCTCACCCTAACATCTACCACTACTACCACTGCTGCATACCCTTGCTGGAGACTGCTCCCTCTGTCTTCTGTGTGGGGCAGGGGACGGCCTCACCCCGCCCACCCTAACATCTACCACTACTACCACTGCTGCTTACCCTTGCTGGAGACTGCTCCCTCTGTCTTCTGTGTGGGGCTGGGGACGGCCTCACCCCGCTCACCCTAACATCTACCACTACTACCACTGCTGCTTACCCTTGCTGGAGACTGCTCCCTCTGTCTTCTGTGTGGGGCTGGGGACGGCCTCACCCCGCCCACCCTAACATCTACCACTACTACCACTGCTGCTTACCCTTGCTGGAGACTGCTCCCTCTGTCTTCTGTGTGGGGCTGGGGACGGCCTCACCCCGCCCACCCTAACATCTACCACTACTACGACCATCAGTTCTATTGCTGCTTACCCTTGCTGGAGGCTGCTTCAGCTCCCTCTGTCTTCTGTGTGGGGCTGGGGACAGCCTCACCCCCGCTCCTCGGAGTGGTCTGGCTCTGGGTCACGTGCGGCAGAGCGTCCGTAACATCCCGGTACGGCTTCACAACCTGCGGCAATTGTGGGGAAACACATATAGTGGTAGGATTCGGACAGCAAGTCGAAGGAACAGTGAATGTTGTACAAGTAACGCCAGTCAAAAATACAAAGATATTAAAGCTAAATCACTGCAGCCTGCTAGTAGCTGTCTACAATCAAAACTGGGGTGTCACAGACCCCGGGGACTACCACATATGTAATCGAACCTGAGTGTAATCTCATTCACAGCATCATATTTAACTCTTTCTACGTCATGTGTCCCCATGCGCTGCGGGCAGCTACACTGGCCCGGCCTGTAGCCTGGTCCCATCATTAATGCATAGAAGATACTTATACTTAGCTCTTTTAAGAACTGGAGGTGTAAAAATGTACATAAATGTTGGAAGGCGGAAAAATGTTAAAAAATGTAAAAGAATCTGTCAGAATTGTAATTTAAATGAGTTAGAGGATGAATTCCACATAATAATGAAATGGCCATGTTTTAATGATTTGAGAAACCTTTTTGTACCAAAGAATATTTAAGCAAATGCACATTCAAATGTTTTGTTATTTTAATGAATGATTTATGATCTAGCTATAGTAGAAAACTTGTTAAAATTTGGTAAAGCTTCACTTGTAAGGAGAGAATGTTATCATTAAATACTGAACACTCTGTTATCATTGAATATATGTATAGGTATATATATATATACACATATGATAAACCGCCATCACCCTTGATGTATAATTTATATTTTTGTATACTCTGTACACTTTGTATATGGACCTGAGGCCTCAAGCACAAATAAAGATTGATATATAGTCGGAATCGTTCAGTTCTTTAATCTATCACTTTTCCTTTTGTATCACGTTTGTTTGTTTGTTGTTTAACGCCGCACTCAGCAATTTTCCAGCTATATGACGACGGTCTGTAAATAATCAAGTCTGGACCAGACAATCCAGTGATTGACATCATGAGCATCGATCCACGCAATTGGGATCGATGACATGCATCAACCAAGGCATGGTACTGAGAATAAGACCAGTAGTGTTACATTTAATGGAAGTTGCGGGTGTAGTTTAGTTTATTATTGTTTAACGTCTATTGAAAATAATGATGATGTAAATGAATGTGATGTTAAAACAGGGCAGAATCTAGTCATCTACCAATATCATTAGTTATAAGGTGAGGTGAAATTGGGTTTTACGTCGCGTCCCAGATCATTGCACTTATATAGCGACATGCATGCACGTGTATCTGTGTGTGTGGCTGCTTGTACTAGTCCGGACTGATGCCAATTTATAGTGCTAGCTCACTGAGATACCATGCCGCAGTTTAACATGAATACCCCACTCAGACACAGTATACTGACTCCGAGCCGACCAGTCCTTGTTTTAGCCCCTTAATGCCGAGCGCCAGACAGGGTAACAACAAGTACAATCTTTTAACGTCTTTTTGTATGACGCGGCCCGGGATCGAACCCTGGACCTTCCGCTCTCCGGGCGGACGCTCTACCACAAGACCACGGAGGCGGTCTCATTAGTTATGAAAACAATAGGATCATTTGATGAGAATTCAACCAGTTATATGTGAGGGTGAAACGATACACCGATATTCCGATGCATCGCGATACTTGACCCACAATACGATATACGATAAACGTGGGCCCATTTATCGGTACGCCGAGATACGGAACGCAAATCTCAAGTACAGCGTTTCCTTGCTATTGTGCCTTTCAATAAACCGCTAACTTGGTTATAGAGCGCGGTAACGCATGGTTCCCAAAAACGTACTTACATTTTTAATAAGCTCAGGTTTTACACTGACAGATGTTTTTCCCCATCCCAATAACATTATCAGCTGATCACCGCAAGCACATAACACCGGAAATACCAGTCAGCAGACCGAACTAAAGTACGCAATTCAATACCATCATTATACTATCTTGTTATTAATACGTGTTCATTGTATATCTGGACTTGTGTTTGTAATATATTTTATGAATTCTATTTAAAATTTCATTTAATATTGTTTTCGTTAAGTTAGGTGAAATTTTGTGTGAAGAGATACAGCAACCACAGTCAGATTTCCGCTTTTGACGCATTGACGCTAAAGAATGGATACATGTATTAATGTCATACTTTGACTCGTTAAAATTCATATTTGTGACAATTTGGCTATTATATGTCAACATAACATTTTCGCAATCAAAATACATGTCGTGCGGGAAGTCCATACGGTGACTGGTCAAGTTGTTCCAACTTCCATACATAAAAATATCCTGCAACAGCTATCACCAGTACCAAGAGGCTACGCTTGTGGTTTTTATCATTTTAAATACATATATAGTAAAAAAAATATATATTGTGGTTTATGCTCACAGCCTGAAATGTTTATATTTGAGATACATTTTTCGAGAATTTTATTGCTCATAATTAAGGGTGCATGTAACACACGAGTGCGTATTATACGTGAATAAATAAGTGTTGTGTACATTGATCAATCGGAAGGGGTGCTAATTGGTATTGTTCACTAGCCAATATATTAGCAAATGGCTGTATAGAATATGACAAAGAGCCAAATAAAGACATTTAAAGCAAATCCCTTAACATATCAAACAAGGCAAAGCGTGAGAAGGGCTCCTGATAAACCCAGACCGCAACTCCAACCTCTTGATCCCCAGCTTCTTGTGAGATTGTGTAATGTAAGTCCAAAACACTTGGACACAATGTTTAATGCCAAAATATATGCACAAAGAATCTTATCTCAGGTCTTAACCAAGCTCAATATGTCCACCAAGTTTCATATCTTAAATAAGGTTGTGATTTCAAGCCCCAAACGTTCAGAATAAAATGATGAAACCAGAATCTTTTATCTAAATTTGAAAATTATCGCACACAAGGACAGGATCCATTGCTGTAATTTGATTGGCTGCCTTAAGTCATATGCTTGAATTTGTTTGTTTTCCGAACTCCACAATATTCCAGCAAAATGACGACAGGCTGTAAAAAATCAAGTTTGGACCAGACAATCCAGTGATTGACAACATGAGCATCAATCTAGGCAATTGGGATACAATTACATTCATCAACCGACTCAGCGAACCAGACCACCCGATCCAGTTAGTCGTTTCTTATGACAGGCATAGTTGCCTTTTACAGCAAGCATGGGTTGTTGGAAGAATTTTTTTTCCCAAGATCTTCAGTGTCTGTTAGAAATCGACCAATCACGATCCTTATCATGCTTATAGCAGATTACGTAAAAAAAGCTCTTTAGATTCATTAATTAAATGAATTTTTATCCATCAGAAACACTTGTTACAACTGCGAATACCGTATTCGACGTAATAAGCGCCCACGGCGAGATTTGCTAATATATTGGCTAGTGAACAATCCCAATTAGCACCCCTTCCGACCCCTATTCGCATATAATACGCCTCGCTTCCTTCCCCTATTCGCGTATAATACACACTCGTGTGTTATATGCACCCTTTATTATTGGCATTTAAATTCTGGAAACATATATCTGTCGTACATAAACATTTCAGGCTGTCAGCATAAACCACGAAATTTAGCTTTCAACTCTGATTTTTTCACCCAAATAATATTCTAATAAGAGCCCCCTATTTCTAATTTTGAGAGCGCCCTGGGCGCTTATTACGTCGAATACGGTATACCACTGGATACGTCACGATGCGATCTGGATGCTCAGAGCTTTCAAATGAAACCATACATCAAAGGAATCTTTGCATGTGTTATTCATACACAGCTTCAAAAATGGAGGTACTTCACGTTATTTTCTTTCAAGGTTCATACAGATATGAGACACAAACTAAAATTCAAGGCCTTTTCAAGACTTTCAACTGTCATTTTCAAGGCTTTTATTTGGTTTATTTGCCATACTCTGTCAATACTTTTTTTCACATCCACTGATCCAGCACACCATCTATATATAAGTCGTAAGACCTAAGAAGCCGTATGAACATCACAAAATTTCCAACACGATTTATTTTCACAATCAACAAATAAAATATTCATTGAGCCATAAAGGCAACACGTTTATGTCATATTGTACAAATTCAAGGCTTTTCAAGTTATATTGGTGATTTTCAAAGCTTACTAAGGTTGTCATTAAAAATCAAGGTTTTTCAGGAGGGACCTTAAAATTCATGGCGTTTTCAAGCCTGTATGAGCCTCATTTCTTGTTACTGAGAGGAAAGCCACTCTTATCAGAAAATAGGTGCTGATAGACATTATTTCAAATTCTTTTTAGAATAATTTTCCGATTACGTAAACAATATAGAGGAAATAGGTAAGTGAATAGCATGAAATCTTAATATTGTCAAAAAAAACGCTACAATTTTCGCTTACTCTGTACTTAATCTGGATATTATGAATGTGTAGCTTACATTTGTAGTAAAATAATTAAGTGGTATGTTTATTAAGTTGTAAATACATTTTATAAATAACATTATAAACATGACGTTTACATTCATAAACAGTAGGGCGAGACATTTCAAACAGTGTATGACCTGCAGTTGCAAATGTTTTACAAGCTGATATTTTCCTGTGAACATGCAGGTCCCATCTATAACTAACCACCCCCCCCCCCCGAGTCTCTGGGAACGAGTTAACAGTGTTCCCGTTTACCGGGAATTACCAGTTTTTTTACCGGTAAAATAAGGCTTGGACCGGTAATTCATGTGACAGCCAGTCCCTGTGGACTGGCAAATAAAGTACCTTATAAATCTTTGATGTTGAACAAAACATCGGCGATATTCTTTTAATAAAGTGAGCTTGTCTGTTACCTTCAGGGTTTCCCCTTGTCCTATTTCGTGCAAGAAATAACATTTTGCTTTGCTCCGAGGTTAAATATATATTTGTAGTGACTTAGTCTTGAAATATTAAAAAGGAGAAAATTGTGACTTAACTTTGTGTGAATGACGTGTAGATCTAACTAAGTTACTTCAGAGATGGTGTCATGTTGAATGAATTAAAACCCAGAGCTCCAGATAAGCTGCGTATCTGCGTGAAATACTCATAAAAAATGCAGAAATACGCAGTAAAATAAAATCCAAGCGTATCAAATACGCAACGAACATTACTGATACGCTACAAAAATAAAACTTGTGCGTATCATCAAAATAGTGTTAAGTAACCCTGCCTATTCGATTAGCAAATCAGCAACTTATTTTGAAATTATAAACGGGCATTCCGTCAACCTTGCCAAACTCCACGACGACAGTTACATCACGATCATTTGCCATCACACTTTCTTGTGGAAGTATCGTGGTATTTTTGAGTCCTATAAAGCTCTCGAACCCACACGACACCAGTTTGCAGGGCCTAGATGAATAGTGTTTTTAAATATTTAACTTAAATACCCACATGTGTAAAAACTAGTGGGTAACAGAAATTTGAATACCCAGATAGAATTACTGATACCCAATGATCTTAAAATGCATGGGTAAAATACCCACAACACCAAAAGCTTATCTGGAGCTCTGAAACCGAATAATTTTTATACATTTTTTAATTGTTGAAAGTTGGGACTGACAACAACTAGGAGGGGACTGGCAACAACTAGGAAGGGACTGACAACAACTAGGAGGGGACTGACAACAACTAGGAGGGGACTGACAACAACTAGGAAGGGACTGACAACAACTAGGAGGGGACTGACAACAACTAGGAGGGGACTGACAACAACTAGGAGGGGACTGACAACAACTAGGAAGGGACTGACAACAACTAGGAGGGGACTGACAACAACTAGGAGGGGACTGACAACAACTAGGAGGGGGGGGGGACTGACAACAACTAGGAGGGGGGAGGGGACTGACAACAACTAGGAAGGGACTGACAACAACTAGGAAGGGACTGACAACAACTAGGAGGGGACTGGCAACAACTAGGAGGGGACTGACAACAACTAGGAGGGGACTGACAACAACTAGGAGGGGACTGACAACAACTAGGAGGGGACTGACAACAACTAGGAGGGGACTGACAACAACTAGGAAGGGACTGACAACAACTAGGAGGGGACTGACAACAACTAGGAGGGGGGGGGGGACTGACAACAACTAGGAAGGGACTGACAACAACTAGGAGGGGACTGACAACAACTAGGAGGGGACTGACAACAACTAGGAGGGGACTGACAACAACTAGGAAGGGACTGACAACAACTAGGAGGGGACTGACAACAACTAGGAAGGGACTGACAACAACTAGGAGGGGACTGACAACAACTAGGAGGGGACTGACAACAACTAGGAAGGGACTGACAACAACTAGGAGGGGACTGACAACAACTAGGAGGGGGGGGGGACTGACAACAACTAGGAGGGGACTGACAACAACTAGGAAGGGACTGACAACAACTAGGAGGGGACTGACAACAACTAGGAGGGGACTGACAACAACTAGGAAGGGACTGACAACAACTAGGAAGGGACTGACAACAACTAGGAGGAGGGGGGGGGGGGGGGACTGACAACAACTAGGAGGGGACTGACAACAACTAGGAGGGGACTGACAACAACTAGGAGGGGGGGGGGGACTGACAACAACTAGGAGGGGACTGACAACAACTAGGAAGGGACTGACAACAACTAGGAGGGGACTGACAACAACTAGGAGGGGACTGACAACAACTAGGAAGGGACTGACAACAACTAGGAGGGGACTGACAACAACTAGGAGGGGACTGACAACAACTAGGAAGGGACTGACAACAACTAGGAAGGGACTGACAACAACTAGGAGGAGGGGGGGGGGGGGACTGACAACAACTAGGAGGGGACTGACAACAACTAGGAGGGGACTGACAACAACTAGGAGGGGACTGACAACAACTAGGGGGGGACTGACAACAACTAGGAGGGGACTGACAACAACTAGGGGGGGACTGACAACAACTAGGAGGGGACTGACAACAACTAGGAGGGGACTGACAACAACTAGGAGGGGACTGACAACAACTAGGAGGGGACTGACAACAACTAGGAGGGGACTGACAACAACTAGGAGGGGACTGGCAACAACTAGGAGGGGACTGACAACAACTAGGAGGGGACTGACAACAACTAGGAGGGGACTGACAACAACTAGGAGGGGACTGGCAACAACTAGGAAGGGACTGACAACAACTAGGAAGGGACTGACAACAACTAGGAAGGGACTGACAACAACTAGGAAGGGACTGACAACAACTAGGAAGGGACTGACAACAACTAGGAAGGGACTGACAACAACTAGGAGGGGACTGACAACAACTAGGAAGGGACTGACAACAACTAGGAGGGGACTGACAACAACTAGGAGGGGACTGACAACAACTAGGAGGGGACTGGCAACAACTAGGAGGGGACTGACAACAACTAGGAGGGGACTGACAACAACTAGGAGGGGACTGACAACAACTAGGAGGGGGGGGGGGGGGGGGGGACTGACAACAACTAGGAAGGGACTGACAACAACTAGGAGGGGACTGACAACAACTAGGAGGGGGAGGGACTGGCAACAACTAGGAGGGGACTGACAACAACTAGGAGGGGACTGACAACAACTAGGAGGGGACTGGCAACAACTAGGAAGGGACTGACAACAACTAGGAGGGGACTGACAACAACTAGGAAGGGACTGACAACAACTAGGAGGGGACTGACAACAACTAGGAGGGGACTGACAACAACTAGGAGGGGACTGACAACAACTAGGAGGGGACTGACAACAACTAGGAGGGGACTGGCAACAACTAGGAGGGGACTGGCAACAACTAGGAGGGGACTGACAACAACTAGGAGGGGACTGACAACAACTAGGAGGGGACTGGCAACAACTAGGAAGGGACTGACAACAACTAGGAGGGGACTGACAACAACTAGGAGGGGGAGGGACTGGCAACAACTAGGAGGGGACTGACAACAACTAGGAGGGGGAGGGACTGGCAACAACTAGGAGGGGACTGACAACAACTAGGAGGGGACTGACAACAACTAGGAGGGGGGGGGGACTGACAACAACTAGGAGGGGACTGGCAACAACTAGGAGGGGACTGACAACAACTAGGAGGGGACTGACAACAACTAGGAGGGGACTGGCAACAACTAGGAAGGGACTGACAACAACTAGGAGGGGACTGACAACAACTAGGAGGGGACTGGCAACAACTAGGAAGGGACTGACAACAACTAGGAGGGGACTGGCAACAACTAGGAAGGGACTGACAACAACTAGGAAGGGACTGACAACAACTAGGAGGGGGGGGGGGGGGACTGACAACAACTAGGAGGGGACTGACAACAACTAGGAGGGGACTGGCAACAACTAGGAGGGGACTGACAACAACTAGGAGGGGACTGGCAACAACTAGGAGGGGACTGGCAACAACTAGGAGGGGGGGGGGGGGGGGGGGACTGACAACAACTAGGAGGGGACTGGCAACAACTAGGAGGGGACTGGCAACAACTAGGAGGGGACTGACAACAACTAGGAGGGGACTGACAACAACTAGGAGGGGACTGGCAACAACTAGGAGGGGACTGACAACAACTAGGAGGGGACTGACAACAACTAGGAGGGGGGGGGGGGGGGGGGGGACTGACAACAACTAGGAGGGGACTGACTACAACTAGGAGGGGACTGACAACAACTAGGAAGGGACTGACAACAACTAGGAGGGGGGGGGGGGGGGGGGACTGACAACAACTAGGAGGGGACTGACTACAACTAGGAGGGGGGGGGGGGACTGACTACAACTAGGAGGGGACTGACAACAACTAGGAAGGGACTGACAACAACTAGGAGGGGGGGGGGGGGGGGACTGACAACAACTAGGAGGGGACTGACTACAACTAGGAGGGGACTGACAACAACTAGGAGGGGACTGACAACAACTAGGAAGGGACTGACAACAACTAGGAGGGGACTGACAACAACTAGGAGGGGACTGACAACAACTAGGAAGGGACTGGCAACAACTAGGAGGGGACTGACAACAACTAGGAGGGGACTGACAACAACTAGGAGGGGACTGACAACAACTAGGAAGGGACTGACAACAACTAGGAGGGGACTGACAACAACTAGGAAGGGACTGACAACAACTAGGAAGGGACTGACAACAACTAGGAGGGGACTGACAACAACTAGGAAGGGACTGACAACAACTAGGAAGGGACTGACAACTAGGAGGGGACTGACAACAACTAGGAGGGGACTGACAACAACTAGGAAGGGACTGACAACAACTAGGAGGGGACTGGCAACAACTAGGAAGGGACTGACAACAACTAGGAGGGGACTGGCAACAACTAGGAAGGGACTGGCAACAACTAGGAGGGGACTGGCAACAACTAGGAGGGGAGGGGACTGACAACAACTAGGAAGGGACTGACAACAACTAGGAGGGGACTGACAACAACTAGGAGGGGACTGACAACAACTAGGAGGGGACTGACAACAACTAGGAGGGGACTGACAACAACTAGGAGGGGAGGGGACTGACAACAACTAGGAGGGGGGGGGGGACTGACAACAACTAGGAAGGGACTGACAACAACTAGGAGGGGGGGGGACTGACAACAACTAGGAAGGGACTGACAACAACTAGGAGGGGACTGACAACAACTAGGAGGGGACTGACAACAACTAGGAGGGGGGGGGGGGGGGGGGGGACTGACAACAACTAGGAGGGGACTGACAACAACTAGGAGGGGACTGACAACAACTAGGAGGGGACTGACAACAACTAGGAGGGGGGGGGGGGGGGGACTGACAACAACTAGGAAGGGACTGACAACAACTAGGAGGGGGGGGGACTGACAACAACTAGGAAGGGACTGACAACAACTAGGAGGGGACTGACAACAACTAGGAGGGGACTGACAACAACTAGGAGGGGGGGGGGGGGGACTGACAACAACTAGGAGGGGACTGACAACAACTAGGAGGGGACTGACAACAACTAGGAGGGGACTGACAACTAGGAGGGGACTGGCAACAACTAGGAGGGGACTGACAACAACTAGGAAGGGACTGACAACAACTAGGAGGGGACTGACAACAACTAGGAGGGGGGGGACTGACAACAACTAGGAAGGGACTGACAACAACTAGGAGGGGACTGACAACAACTAGGAGGGGACTGACAACAACTAGGAGGGGACTGACAACAACTAGGAAGGGACTGACAACAACTAGGAGGGGACTGACAACAACTAGGAGGGGGGGGACTGACAACAACTAGGAAGGGACTGACAACAACTAGGAGGGGACTGACAACAACTAGGAGGGGACTGACAACAACTAGGAGGGGACTGACAACAACTAGGAGGGGACTGACAACAACTAGGAAGGGACTGACAACAACTAGGAGGGGACTGACAACAACTAGGAGGGGGGGGACTGACAACAACTAGGAAGGGACTGACAACAACTAGGAGGGGACTGACAACAACTAGGAGGGGACTGGCAACAACTAGGAGGGGACTGGCAACAACTAGGAGGGGACTGACAACAACTAGGAGGGGACTGACAACAACTAGGAGGGGACTGACAACAACTAGGAGGGGACTGACAACAACTAGGAGGGGACTGACAACAACTAGGAGGGGACTGACAACAACTAGGAGGGGACTGACAACAACTAGGAGGGGACTGACAACAACTAGGAAGGGACTGACAACAACTAGGAGGGGACTGACAACAACTAGGAGGGGACTGACCAACTAGGAGGGGACTGACAACAACTAGGAGGGGACTGACAACAACTAGGAGGGGACTGACAACAACTAGGAGGGGACTGGCAACAACTAGGAGGGGACTGACAACAACTAGGAGGGGACTGACAACAACTAGGAAGGGACTGACAACAACTAGGAGGGGGGGGACTGACAACAACTAGGAGGGGACTGGCAACAACTAGGAGGGGGGGGGGGGGGGGACTGACAACAACTAGGAAGGGACTGACAACAACTAGGAGGGGGGGGACTGACAACAACTAGGAAGGGGACTGACAACAACTAGGAGGGGACTGACAACAACTAGGAGGGGACTGACAACAACTAGGAGGGGACTGACAACAACTAGGAGGGGACTGACAACAACTAGGAGGGGGGGGGGGACTGACAACAACTAGGAAGGGACTGACAACAACTAGGAGGGGACTGACAACAACTAGGAGGGGACTGACAACAACTAGGAGGGGACTGACAACAACTAGGAGGGGACTGACAACAACTAGGAGGGGGGGGGGGACTGACAACAACTAGGAGGGGACTGACAACAACTAGGAGGGGACTGACAACAACTAGGAGGGGGGGGGGGACTGACAACAACTAGGAAGGGACTGACAACAACTAGGAGGGGACTGACAACAACTAGGAGGGGACTGACAACAACTAGGAGGGGACTGACAACAACTAGGAGGGGACTGACAACAACTAGGAGGGGACTGACAACAACTAGGAGGGGGGGGGGGACTGACAACAACTAGGAGGGACTGACAACAACTAGGAGGGGACTGACAACAACTAGGAGGGGGACTGACAACAACTAGGAAGGGACTGACAACAACTAGGAAGGGACTGACAACAACTAGGAGGGGACTGACAACAACTAGGAGGGGACTGACAACAACTAGGAGGGGACTGACAACAACTAGGAGGGGACTGACAACAACTAGGAGGGGACTGACAACAACTAGGAAGGGACTGACAACAACTAGGAGGGGACTGACAACAACTAGGAGGGGACTGACAACTAGGAGGGGACTGGCAACAACTAGGAAGGGACTGACAACAACTAGGAGGGGACTGACAACAACTAGGGGGGGACTGACAACAACTAGGAGGGGACTGACAACAACTAGGAGGGGACTACAACTAGGAGGGGACTGACAACAACTAGGAGGGGACTGACAACAACTAGGAGGGGACTGACAACAACTAGGAGGGGGGGGACAACAACTAGGAGGGGGGGACTGACAACAACTAGGAGGGGACTGACAACAACTAGGAGGGGACTGACAACTAGGAGGGGACTGACAACTAGGAGGGGACTGACAACAACTAGGAGGGGACTGACAACAACTAGGAGGGGACTGACAACAACTAGGAGGGGACTGACAACAACTAGGAGGGGACTGACAACAACTAGGAGGGGACTGACAACAACTAGGAGGGGACTGACAACAACTAGGAGGGGACTGACAACAACTAGGAGGGGACTGACAACAACTAGGAGGGGACTGACAACTAGGAGGGGACTGACAACTAGGAAGGGACTGACAACAACTAGGAGGGGACTGACAACTAGGAGGGGACTGACAACAACTAGGAGGGGACTGACAACAACTAGGAGGGGACTGACAACAACTAGGAGGGGACTGACAACAACTAGGAGGGGACTGACAACAACTAGGAGGGGACTGACAACTAGGAGGGGACTGACAACAACTAGGAGGGGACTGACAACAACTAGGAGGGGACTGACAACAACTAGGAGGGGACTGACAACAACTAGGAGGGGACTGACAACAACTAGGAGGGGACTGACAACAACTAGGAGGGGACTGACAACTAGGAGGGGACTGACAACAACTAGGAGGGGACTGACAACAACTAGGAGGGGACTGACAACAACTAGGAGGGGACTGACAACAACTAGGAGGGGACTGACAACAACTAGGAGGGGACTGACAACAACTAGGAGGGGACTGACAACAACTAGGAGGGGACTGACAACAACTAGGAGGGGACTGACAACTAGGAGGGGACTGACAACTAGGAAGGGACTGACAACAACTAGGAGGGGACTGACAACAACTAGGAGGGGACTGACAACTAGGAGGGGACTGACAACAACTAGGAGGGGACTGACAACAACTAGGAGGGGACTGACAACAACTAGGAGGGGACTGACAACAACTAGGAGGGGACTGACAACTAGGAGGGGACTGACAACAACTAGGAGGGGACTGACAACAACTAGGAGGGGACTGACAACAACTAGGAGGGGACTGACAACTAGGAGGGGACTGACAACTAGGAAGGGACTGACAACAACTAGGAGGGGGGGAGGGGGGACTGACAACAACTAGGAGGGGACTGACAACAACTAGGAGGGGACTGACAACTAGGAGGGGACTGACAACTAGGAGGGGACTGGCAACAACTAGGAGGGGACTGACAACAACTAGGAGGGGACTGACAACAACTAGGAGGGGACTGACAACAACTAGGAGGGGACTGACAACAACTAGGAGGGGACTGACAACAACTAGGAGGGGACTGACAACAACTAGGAGGGGACTGACAACTAGGAGGGGACTGACAACTAGGAGGGGACTGACAACAACTAGGAAGGGACTGACAACAACTAGGAGGGGACTGACAACAACTAGGAGGGGACTGACAACAACTAGGAGGGGACTGACAACAACTAGGAGGGGACTGACAACTAGGAGGGGACTGACAACTAGGAGGGGACTGACAACAACTAGGAAGGGGACTGACAACAACTAGGAGGGGACTGACAACAACTAGGAGGGGACTGACAACTAGGAGGGGACTGGCAACAACTAGGAGGGGACTGGCAACAACTAGGAGGGGACTGACAACAACTAGGAGGGGACTGACAACAACTAGGAGGGGACTGACAACAACTAGGAGGGACTGACAACAACTAGGAGGGGACTGACAACAACTAGGAGGGGACTGACAACAACTAGGAGGGGACTGACAACTAGGAGGGGACTGACAACTAGGAGGGGACTGACAACAACTAGGAAGGGACTGACAACAACTAGGAGGGGACTGACAACAACTAGGAGGGGACTGACAACAACTAGGAGGGGACTGACAACAACTAGGAGGGGACTGACAACAACTAGGAGGGGACTGACAACTAGGAGGGGACTGACAACTAGGAGGGGACTGACAACTAGGAGGGGACTGACAACAACTAGGAGGGGACTGACAACAACTAGGAGGGGACTGACAACAACTAGGAGGGGACTGACAACAACTAGGAGGGGACTGACAACAACTAGGAGGGGACTGACAACAACTAGGAGGGGACTGACAACAACTAGGAGGGGACTGACAACAACTAGGAGGGGACTGACAACAACTAGGAAGGGGACTGACAACAACTAGGAGGGGACTGACAACAACTAGGAGGGGACTGACAACAACTAGGAGGGGACTGACACAACTAGGAGGGGACTGACAACAACTAGGAAGGGACTGACAACAACTAGGAGGGGACTGACAACAACTAGGAGGGGACTGACAACAACTAGGAGGGGACTGACAACAACTAGGAGGGGACTGACAACAACTAGGAGGGGACTGACAACAACTAGGAGGGGACTGACAACAACTAGGAGGGGACTGACAACAACTAGGAGGGGACTGACAACAACTAGGAGGGGACTGACAACAACTAGGAGGGGACTGACAACAACTAGGAGGGGAGGGACTGGCAACAACTAGGAGGGGACTGACAACAACTAGGAGGGGACTGACAACAACTAGGAGGGGACTGACAACAACTAGGAGGGGAGGGACTGGCAACAACTAGGAGGGGACTGACAACAACTAGGAGGGGACTGACAACTAGGAGGGGACTGGCAACAACTAGGAGGGGACTGACAACAACTAGGAGGGGACTGACAACAACTAGGAGGGGACTGACAACTAGGAGGGGACTGACAACAACTAGGAGGGGACTGACAACAACTAGGAGGGGACTGACAACAACTAGGAGGGGACTGACAACAACTAGGAGGGGACTGACAACTAGGAGGGACTGACAACAACTAGGAGGGGACTGACAACAACTAGGAGGGGACTGACAACAACTAGGAGGGGACTGACAACAACTAGGAGGGGACTGACAACAACTAGGAGGGGACTGACAACAACTAGGAGGGGACTGACAACTAGGAGGGGACTGACAACAACTAGGAGGGGACTGACAACAACTAGAAGGGGACTGACAACAACTAGGAGGGGACTGACAACTAGGAGGGGACTGACAACAACTAGGAGGGGACTGACAACAACTAGGAGGGGACTGACAACAACTAGGAGGGGACTGACAACAACTAGGAAGGGGACTGACAACAACTAGGAGGGGACTGACAACAACTAGGAGGGGACTGACAACAACTAGGAGGGGACTGACAACTAGGAGGGGACTGACAACAACTAGGAGGGGACTGACAACAACTAGGAGGGGACTGACAACAACTAGAGGGGACTGACAACAACTAGGAGGGGACTGACAACAACTAGGAGGGGACTGACAACAACTAGGAGGGGACTGACAACAACTAGGAGGGGACTGACAACAACTAGGAGGGGACTGACAACTAGGAGGGGACTGACACTAGGAGGGGACTGACAACTAGGAGGGGACTGACAACAACTAGGAGGGACTGACAACAACTAGGAGGGGACTGACAACAACTAGGAGGGGACTGACAACAACTAGGAGGGGACTGACAACAACTAGGAGGGGACTGACAACAACTAGGAGGGGACTGACAACAACTAGGAGGGGACTGACAACAACTAGGAGGGGACTGACAACACTAGGAGGGGACTGACAACAACTAGGAGGGGACTGACAACTAGGAGGG